>NC_133326.1:635129288-635429288 GCF_042186555.1 Aquarana catesbeiana
TAAAAAATGAAATAAAAACAGTAATGATTATGATAGAATAAATAGGATAATGGGGATTTGTGAATATCATGTAGGCTAGTATTGGTGTGGATATTACAAGATGGATGAAGTTTCGATGCATTCATTAATTCCCTCCAGGCGAGAGGACATCTAGACGGTAGATCCAATAGGTCTCCCTCACACATAATTTTTTGAACCTTTCGGCGGGCGAGAGAGACCTAGGGATCTGTTCTATGACCCAAACTGACAGTCCATGGGTGGAGCCCTTGTGTGCTACAGCGAAGTGTTTCGGTACACTATGGGGGTCTGTGCCACCCTCAATGTACCTCCTGTGTTCCCCGAACCGTTGTCTCAGCGGCCGGATGGTGCGGATATTACAAGATGGATGAAGTTTCGATGCATTCATTAATTCCTCCAGGCGAGAGGACATCTAGACGGTAGATCCAATAGGTCTCCCTCACACATAATTTTTTGAACCTTTCGGCGGGCGAGAGAGACCTAGGGATCTGTTCTATGACCCAAACTGACAGTCCATGGGTGGAGCCCTTGTGTGCTACAGCGAAGTGTTTCGGTACACTATGGGGGTCTGTGCCACCCTCAATGTACCTCCTGTGTTCCCCGAACCGTTGTCTCAGCGGCCGGATGGTGCGGCATATATGAGGCCACAGGGGCAAATCAGACCATGACACCACGTAGTCGGATGAACAGTATAGAAGTATTTCAGGATGTATGTGTGGCCTTTGGTGGAAAAAGATATTTGGCCATGTTGGACAAAGTGACAGGTCTTGCACAATTTTTTCCGACATTGGAACATCCCTACTAGAGGGATGAGTGGAGTAATGACGGAAAGGCCAAGGTAGTCTTGAGTTTACTGGGAGCAATTTTGTTTTTGAGATTGGGGGCCTTTCGATAGGTAACCTGTGGATGTGTAGGGAGAATGGACCTGAGATGGGGATCCTGTTGGAGGATATCCCAGTGTTTCCGAAGGATCTTCTCCATTCTACTGTGTTGGGAGTGAAAGGTAGTGATGAACCGGATGGGGCAATTTGTGGGGGGCGTATTACTGCGTGGAGTGTTTTCCGTGAGAGATATGATTCGTAGGCTGTCTCAACTAAATCTTCCGGATATCCTTTTTCGGAAAACTTATTTTTGAGGTGGATACTGGCTTCTATGTAATCGGTTTTTCTGGTACAGTTTTGTCTCAACCGACAAAATTGACCTTTTGGGAATATTTTTAATCAAGGAGGATAGTGGCAACTCTTAAAATGAAGATATGAATTGCCACTAGTGGGCTTGGTATAGTTCTTGGCATATATCTCCTGGTTGTCATGTCTTAATTCTAAATCCAGGAAAGCTAGAGAAGTCTGGTTACTGTCATATGTGAAAGATAATCCGTACTTGTTGTTATTGCAATATGAGGTGAATAATGGAATGACATCTAAGGGTCCATCCCAGATGATTATGATGTCATCGATGTATCTACCGAGAAAGGGTTGTTGTGATGAATGTACTGTTGTTCCCCAGAACCCCATAGCCAAGTTCGCGTACGAGGGGGCAAAATTAGCCCCCATCGCAGTCCCTTGTAACTGTAAATAGAAGTCACCATTAAATGTAAAATAGTTGTGTGTTAAACAAAACTTGGTGGCTTCTATGATGAAAGTGGCCTGACGGGGATTAGTAAGTGGGTCTGTAGAAAGGAAGTACTCGAGGGCCATGATACCGAAGTCGTGAGGGATAGAAGTGTACAGGGAACTGACGTCTAGAGATAGCCAAGAATACGTGGGTTCCCAACTGTATGGTGAGAGTTGTTCCAAAAGGTGTGTCCCATCCCGTATATAAGATTGAAGTTGGTGAACTAAGGGTTGTAGGTATCTGTCAACATATAGACTGAAGCCTGAGGTAATGCTATCCATCGAGGCCACTATTGGCCTACCTGGGGGATTGTGTTGGTTCTTGTGGATTTTTGGTAGATGGTAGAAGTAAGGGATGGAATAAAAAGGTTTATGGAAAAAGAGACTTTCTGCCTTAGAGATGATGTTATCACTGAAGGCAGTGGAGATCAGAACTTCCGCTTCTACAGTGAAATCGTTTGGTAGGATCTTTGGGAAGTTTCATATAAGTAGTGTGGTCGGACAAAAGTCTTTCAGCCTCAGCAATGTAATCAACTTTATTTTGGAGGATGATGCCGCCTCCTTTATCGGCAGGCTTAATAATGAGATCTTCCGCTTGGATGAATTGTTATAAGATCTGGTTTCGGACGATGAGAGATTGTGTGATTTACTAGTGTTTGTGGAGTTACAGAGTTTGGTCATGTCGGAAAAGACCACTCTGTAGAAACTCTCTATATAGGGCCCTTTCGAGTGTGTGGGAAAGAAAATAGATTTGGGCTTTAAACCAGAATGTATGATGGGAGGGGAGGTAGCAAGGTGTTGTGTGAGTAACCTAGACAGGGTCATCTTCTGTACATGTAATGTTGTCCGTAGTATGTAGAATGTCTGGGCAGTCATAGTCATAGATGTCAGAGATGTTGTCAACATCTTTAGGTGGAGGTGAAGATGAAGTGGTGTTGGCCTGTTCGGTAGAAGTTAGTAGATCTTTAGCTTTTTTAATATTAAAGTGTCTTTGAAGAGTTAAATTCCTAATATAGCAATTCAAATCTTTAAAAAGTAAAAAAGGGTTTGGCCTATTGATGGGAGCAAAGTTTAGGCCACGGCTAAGGAGTGCCGTGTCGGCAGAGGACAGGATGTGGTTGGACAGATTAAAGATTTTTACCGTTTTTTTGGGTTCTGTGTGTAGAATGGCTCGTCTGGTTCGTCCCCTCTACGGCCTCTTCTGTGAGTTTTCTTTTTCTGGATGTAATTGCCGGAGGAGGACTGGACACCTAAAAAAGTATTCTGAGAGGAGGCGTTGGAAAAACCAGCAGGGGTATGGCATCCTGTGGTGTGAAGAATTGAGGCAGGTGGGTCAATCTGGCTATTGACCATGTCTATTGTTTGAGTATCTGGATGGGGGTATGTAATATCCACGCGTGCCGTGGGTTGGTGAGGAAGACCAGTGGGTACCGTTGGGGGGATCGGCATTCATGGTCTGATTAGGCAAAACCGTAGATGTGTGATTTTGCCTATTGTAGAATCGGGGTTAGAGAAGTAATTAGTTCTCTATTTCTTTGTAAATACTTTCTAGGGTATTTTTGGTTAGAATCATGTAGTTTCTTACTTATCTTCCGTGTGGATGTGGAATGATGAGTAGCAGGCAGGTGTGAACCAAGTGTGTGCGGAGAAGGTCGGATTCTTTGGGATGTAGGCAGAGTTTTGGGTCTCTGGGTATATTAAGTTGTATGCTCATAAGGGGAGGGGGATAAGGAATGAGGGCGGGGGATGGTAGACTCATGAGGGGAGGAGGACCTGAAGCAGAGGGAGACGGAATGGGGGGTACTATCTTTCCCTGAGACCTGGGTTGGTGGTATATTTGCAACACTAGGATGAGGTTTTTTATTCCACGTGAAGATTCTGTCAGAGTTGTAGTCGTCCAAGTCTCTTTTGAATTTTCCCATCTTGGAACTGACAAGAGAGTCTTCATCTCTTTTGGTGTTATTCTGAAGTACATCTAACCATATGTAGGGGATAGTGGTGGAGGTTGTTTTTATGTCATTTATAATGGAACATATTTGATCATGCAATTTGTCAAACCTATTTTTCTCCTGTGGGATATCAAAATTCCCATCCATTTTGCCCGTACAGAACTCAGCTAGGCTGGCCCATTCTTTGGTGTGCTCAGCACTTAGAAAGGCGGGGGCTTTCTTTCAAGACTCTAAGGCCTCTGGGTGAGATCCGAGTTTGGATATACTGTTCTAAAAAGAATCGATCCCACCACTGTTGATTGGCAGAATGTATCAACCTTTCAAGTTGTTTGAACTTGCCACAAAGGTGTGATCTAGTTTTGCCTGTAAGTGTGGCCTCCTTGGAAAAGGTAACTTGGAGCAGGCTGGGAAAGATTTTATCTAAAATCTTATATCTATGGTCATCTATGATGGCTGGGAGATCCATGAATTATGGGAAGGGAAGGGAAGGTGTAAGAAAAAAATATTAAATAAAAATGAGGTAGAAAAAGAGGGAGGGAAGGGGGGGGTTGTGTGGAAATTAGATGAAATTGCAACCATACACTACTGTATGTATATATGCATATATGTGTGTGCATGTATGGGCTCACACACGCACACACAATGTACATCTGTGAAAGTAGCAGTCAATGTGCAACACGAGCAGGCATTCAAAGTAGCAATATAACAAGTATTCGGCACAACGATGGACAGCAGATTCCAATAATACAATGATGCACATAAAAAAATAATAAATGAAAGGGTTAACAGTTCATAATAACAATAAGTGGAGGGTAAGTCCGAGATGAGAACTGCAGGTGGAAGAGGCAGGGGTAATGTGTAGATTCCACATTCAGGGCAGCCTTCCGAAGGGAGTGAAAGCCATTATCCCAATGCACTGTAAGACAAGGATAAGGAGGCGCCTCTGGGTGCAGACTTTTAAAACAATTTATTAAAAAACAGCAACAGCTGGTAATACACTCACATTTAAGTAGAAAGTATCAAGCATTAAACATGTCCCAGGGCAATCCAGGGGATCCGTGGAGTCATCTCTCGGCTGGTAGGTGTAGAATAGCTCTGGGCAGTCTAAGAACGCTGGATGTGGACGGCTGAGACACACATCCGGAGACAGGCACCAAAGAGAGGCTTGGTTAGCAGCCGATCCAGACACGGGATGATGATGTCACACGATGTGCGACGCGTTTCCTGAGCTGGCACGCCGTGAGTGGTGTGACGGCGGCGCTCCTTTGTCAAGCTGATTGGCTGGGAGCTGAAGAGGATTTATATATGGAGAGCAGTGAGAGGGAGGAGAGCGGAATAGTAAAGGAGAAGGGGGGGAGTGGCCTGAAACTCTGAGTGTAGAAGTGTCAGCAGTGGTAGGTATCAGGGAGAGGCAGCAATAAAGGAACATGAAACGGACTGGGAGGGAGGATGTGAATGGAAATGGGAGGGGGAGGGGAATGATGTGAGGGGGGGGGAGAAAACGGAGAAGGGGGAGTGAAAGAAATGATAATAACCTAGTTATAGGAGAGAAAAAGGGAGGAAATGACATAGAAGAAGAGCTGCTGGAAAGTAAAACTAAAGAAAATTATGAGGAATAAACTAAGACCATGTATGTCCTATGATGGACACAGGGGGAAGAGTGAATAAACATATGTATATATACCTATGGGAAAGGGGGAGGGGAAAAAAAGGGGACGGGAAAGAAATACAAGGACAGTGTAATATGTGCTATATATTGGTTATATATAAGCACATCAGTGAACGATCAGAAATTGTGGGTTACAAGAATTAAATATGAAGATATGGCTAAGTGGTATGTACGTGCTCTACCGAACAGGCCAACACCACTTCATCTTCACCTCCACCTGAAGATGTTGACAACATCTCTGACATCTATGACTATGACTGCCCAGACATTCTACATACTACGGACGACATTCCATGTACAGAAGATGACCTGTCTAGGTTACTCACACAACACCTTGCTACCTCCCCTCCCATCATACATTCTGGTTTAAAGCCCAAAACAATTTTCTTTCCCACACACTCGAAAGGGCCCTATATAGAGAGTTTCTACAGAGTGGTCTTTTCCGACATGACCAAACTCTGTAACTCCACAAACACTAGTAAATCACACAATCTCTCATCGTCCGAAACCAGATCTTTACAACAATTCATCCAAGCGGAAGATCTCATTATTAAGCCTGCCGATAAAGGAGGCGGCATCATCCTCCAAAATAAAGTTGATTACATTGCTGAGGCTGAAAGACTTTTGTCCGACCACACTACTTATATGAAACTTCCCAAAGATCCTACTAACGATTTCACTGTAGAAGCGGAAGTTCTGATCTCCACTGCCCTCAGTGATAACATCATCTCTAAGGCAGAAAGTCTCTTTTTCCGTAAACCTTTTTATTCCATCCCTTACCTCTACCATCTACCGAAAATCCACAAGAACCAACACAATCCCCCAGGTAGGCCAATAGTGGCCTCGATGGATAGCATTACCTCAGGCTTCAGTCTATATGTTGACAGATACCTACAACCCTTAGTTCACCAACTTCAGTCTTATATATACGGGATGGGACACACCTTTTGGAACAACTCTCACCATACAGTTGGGAACCCACGTATTCTTGGCTATCTCTAGACGTCAGTTCCCTGTACACTTCTATCCCTCACGACTTCGGTATCATGGCCCTCAAGTACTTCCTTTCTACAGACCCACTTACTAATCCCCGTCAGGCCACTTTCATCATAGAAGCCACCAAGTTTTGTTTAACACACAACTATTTTACATTTAATGGTGACTTCTATTTACAGTTACAAGGGACTGCGATGGGGGCTAATTTTGCCCCCTCGTACGCGAACTTGGCTATGGGGTTCTGGGAACAACAGTACATTCATCACAACAACCCTTTCTCAGTAGATACATCGATGACATCATAATCATCTGGGATGGACCCTTAGATGTCATTGCATTATTCACCTCATATTGCAATAACAACAAGTACGGATTATCTTTCACATATGACAGTAACCAGACTTCTCTAGCTTTCCTGGATTTAGAATTAAGACATGACAACCAGGAGATATATGCCAAGAACTATACCAAGCCCACTAGTGGCAATTCATATCTTCATTTTAAGAGTTGCCACTATCCTCCTTGGATTAAAAATATTCCCAAAGGTCAATTTTGTCGGTTGAGACAAAACTGTACCAGAAAAACCGATTACATAGAAGCCAGTATCCACCTCAAAAATAAGTTTTCCGAAAAAGGATATCCGGAAGATTTAGTTGAGACAGCCTACGAATCATATCTTCGCGGAAAAACTCCACGCAGTAATACGCCCCCCACAAATTGCCCCATCCGGTTCATCACTACCTTTCACTCCCAACACAGTAGAATGGAGAAGATCCTTCGGAAACACTGGGATATCCTCCAACAGGATCCCCATCTCAGGTCCATTCTCCCTACACATCCACAGGTTACCTATCGAAAGGCCCCCAATCTCAAAAACAAAATTGCTCCCAGTAAACTCAAGACTACCTTGGCCTTTCCGTCCATTACTCCACTCATCCCTCTAGTAGGGATGTTCCAATGTCGGAAAAAATTGTGCAAGACCTGTCACTTTGTCCAACATGGCCAAAAATCTTTTTCCACCAAAGGCCACACATACATCCTGAAATACTTCTATAACTGTTCATCCGACTACGTGGTGTATGGTCTGATTTGCCCCTGTGGCCTCATATATGTCGGCCGCACCATCCGGCCGCTGAGACAACGGTTCGGGGAACACAGGAGATACATTGAGGGTGGCACAGACCCCCATAGTATATTCACAAATCCCCATTATCCTATTTATTCTATCATAATCATTACTGTTTTTATTTCATTTTTTAGTTTTATTGATAATGACTTTTTTATAAAGTTTTTAATGTGGTAAATATATGTTGATAATATGTATACATGCACTTCCTCCACTTTCCCCTTGTTCCATACCTTTGGTTTAATCCTACCTGGACTTTGTATACTAAATATGTACAGGTGCCATCAGTCCCTTTCCTTCCCCCCCCCTTTTTTCATTCCTCTTATTCATTTCCCCTCCCCTTCCCCCCCCACATTTCTCCTTTTCATTCCCCCCCTTCTCCCCCCCTCCCCCCCCCCCCATGTCCCACTTTACCCATGTGGGTGTACGTCAAAGCACGTACATACCACTTAGCCATATCTTCATATTTAATTCTTGTAACCCACAATTTCTGATCGTTCACTGATGTGCTTATATATAACCAATATATAGCACATATTACACTGTCCTTGTATTTCTTTCCCGTTCCCTTTTTTCCCCTCCCCTTTTCCCATAGGTATATATACATATGTTTATTCACTCTTCCCCCTGTGTCCATCATAGGACATACATGGTCTTAGTTTATTCCTCATAATTTTCTTTAGTTTTACTTTCCAGCAGCTCTTCTTCTATGTCATTTCCTCCCTTTTTCTCTCCTATAACTAGGTTATTATCATTTCTTTCACTCCCCCTTCTCCGCCCCCCCCCACATCATTCCCCTCCCCCTCCCATTTCCATTCACATCCTCCCTCCCAGTCCGTTTCATGTTCCTTTATTGCTGCCTCTCCCTGATTCCTACCACTGCTGACACTTCTACACTCAGAGTTTCAGGCCACTCCCCCCCTTCTCCTTTACTATTCCGCTCTCCTCCCTCTCACTGCTCTCCATATATAAATCCTCTTCAGCTCCCAGCCAATTAGCTTGACAAAGGAGCGCCGCCGTCACACCACTCACGGCGTGCCAGCTCAGGAAACGCGTCGCACATCGTGTGATGTCATCATCCCGTGTCTGGATCGGCTGCTAACCAAGCCTCTCTTTGGTGCCTGTCTCCGGATGTGTGTCTCGGCCGTCCACATCCAGCGTTCTTAGACTGCCCAGAGCTATTCTACACCTACCAGCCGAGAGATGACTCCACGGATCCCCTGGATTGCCCTGGGACATGTTTAATGCTTGATACTTTCTACTTAAATGTGAGTGTATTACCAGCTGTTGCTGTTTTTTAATAAATTGTTTTAAAAGTCTGCACCCAGAGGCGCCTCCTTTTCCTTGTCTTTCTGGTACAGGTAGAGGCCTCAACAGTCCCCAAGCCCTGGTCTTGCTGCCCTTGTTCTGGATGCAAGTAGTACATGCTTCAATATATTGTCTGCAGTCCTTTTGTAACTGAGGCCACCAAAACATGCGCTGCAGGAGTTCAGAAGTTTTGTGTACCCCGAAGTGGCCAGCTAGTTCATGGTCATGACAAGACTTGAGGATGGCAACCCGTGTCTGTTGTGGCACAAAAATTCTGTCCTTGTACCAAAGTAGATCATCTTTCCACTGTAAAGTGACATCTGTTGGATGGGGAGTCAGTGAAGAAGCTTGTTTAATTTGGGAAAGCAGATCTCCCTGAAGCATGAGAAAATTCCCAGGAGCAAGGATGGTATCAGGAGGAGAAGAAACTTCAGGTTCGCTGAACATCTGGGAAAGCGCGTCTGGTTTAGTATTCTTAGATCCCGGCCTGTAAGTGATGTGAAAGGCAAATCTAGTGAAAAAAGTGCCCATCTGGCTTGTCGTGGTTTCAATCTCTTGGCAACTTTTAAGTACTCTAAGTTCTTGTAATCAGTGTACACCAGAATAGGATGGGCTGCTCCTTCCAAGAGGTAACGCCATTCTTCTAGCGCAGCCTTGATTGCAAGTAGTTCTCTGTCCCAACATCATAATTTCTTTCAGCTTTGGTTAGCCTGCGAGAGAAGAATGCCACTGGGTGTAACAGAGCCTTGGATCCTTGTCTCTGTGAAAGAACTGCCCCTACTGCTATCTCAGAAACATCTACTTCCAGTATATAAGGTAAGGCTGGGTCAGAATGTTTTAAGACGGAGGCTGAAACAAACTGTTCTTTCAAGGAAGTAAAGGCTGCTTGAGCTTCAGGAGACCATTGGAAACGGGTGCCTTGCCGGGTAAGACTTGTGATGGGGGAAATGATAGAAGAAAATCCCTTGATGAATTTGCGATAAAAATTTGCAAACCCCACAAATCGCTGGACTCCCCTCTTATCAGTCGGGGCTGGCCAATCCAAGATGGCAGAGACCTTCTGTGGATCCATCTTGACACCATCTATCGAAATGATCAGGCCCAGAAAATGGATGCTTTGGCATTCAAACTCGCACTTCTCAGGTTTTGCATACAAGCCATGCTGGCGAAAGCGGGTTAGAACTTTTCTGACATGTCCCCGATGAGTAGCCAGTGAGGAGGAAAAGATCAAGATGTCATCCAGGTATACTATGATAAACAAGTCAAGATAGTCTCTGAAAATATCATTAACAAAATGCTGGAAGGTGGCGGGAGCATTGCATAACCCGAAAGGCATGA
Organism: Aquarana catesbeiana; assembly: GCF_042186555.1. Classification (NCBI taxonomy): domain Eukaryota; kingdom Metazoa; phylum Chordata; class Amphibia; order Anura; family Ranidae; genus Aquarana; species Aquarana catesbeiana. Next base: position 635,139,306 of record NC_133326.1, read on the forward strand.
CAAGATACTCAAAATGTCCGAAGTGGATACGGGAGGCCGTTCTCCATTCATCTCCGCTTCGGATCCGGACTAAATTGTAGGCTCCACGAAGGTCTAATTTGGTAAAGATGGATGCAGTTCCGAGTCGCTGGAAAAGTTCAGGTACCAAGGGTAGAGGATACCGATTCTTAATTGTGATTTTATTAAGGTCTCGATAATCTACGCAAGGGCGTAGAGAGTGGTCTTTCTTTTCTAGGAAGAAAATCCCTGCTCCTGTTGGAGAGGTAGAAGAGCGTATGAACCCTTTCCTCAGGTTGTCATCTTTGTATTCTTTAAGAGTTCCAAGTTCAAGTTCGGTCAAGGGAAAAATTCTCCCAAGTTCAAGTTCGGTCAAGGGAAAAATTCTCCCAAAGGGAATTTCTGCTCCGGGAAGCAACTCAATCGGGTAGTCGTAAGGTCTATGGGGTGGCAGAGTCTCTGCCCCTTTCTTACTGAATACATCCAGAAAATCATGATAAGCCTTATGCCGCGTACACACGAGCGGACATTACGGCGGACTTTGCCCGGCGGACTGGATTTCGTCGGACAATTCGATGTGTGTGGGCTCCAGCGGACTTTGATTTCTCAAAAGTTGGACGGACTTAGATTTGAAACTTGTTTAAAATTTATCCGTTGAAATCGAGTCCGGTCGAAAAGTCCGCCGTCTGTATGCTAGTTCGACGGACAAAAAGCCATGCTAGGGCAGCTATTGGCTACTGGCTATGAACTTCCTTGTTTTAGTCCGGTCGTACGTCATCACGTACGAATTCGACGGACTTTGGTGGATTGTGTGTAGGCAAGTCCGTTCATTCAGAAAGTCCGTCGGAAAGTACATCGAAAAGTCCGCCGGGCAAAGTCCGCCGTAATGTCCGCTCGTGTGTACGCGGCATTAGGAACTGCTTGGCAGGCTTCAGCATCGGTCTCCAGACATAGCAGAGAAGATGGGATGTTGGGAGTTTCCTGTAAACAATGTTGCTGGCAATAGAAGGAATGAAAACTAATTTTTCCAGTGGACCAGTCTATTTGCGGATTATGTTCCTTTTGCCAGGGCATTCCTAGTATGATGGGAAACAAGGGAGATTCGATGATATCAAGACAGAGTAGTTCTTGGTGATTGCCGGAAATGGTGGTTTTAAGAGGAACTGTTTCTTGTGTTACAGGCCCAGATTTAATAGCCGATCCGTCGGCCAGATGTTCAGACAGTCCCTGTGCTCTGGGTCGTAGAGGTATACGGAGTCTACGGGCAAAAGACAAGTCCATGAACCCGCTGCAGGCCCCAGAGTCAATGATGGCGGTTGCTTGCGTATTCCCTTCTGGAAGCTGCAGAGAGATGGTGATAGCCAAATGAGTAGCATTATCTAACACAGCAGGTGAAGAGGTAGAGGAAAGAGTAAAGTGCTTACGAGTCTTTGCGGGACAAGTCCTCACATAATGTCCAGATTCTCCGCAATACAGGCAAAGGTTATTCGCTCGCCGGCGTTGGCGTTCCCCTGGAGTCAGAGAGGGACGGATCAGGCCTAGCTGCATTGGTTCAGTGGAATCAGCAGGAGTGTGGACAGAAGGCTGTGGCACACGTGGAAGCATCCAGACTGGGTGAGCGGACCCAGCAGTCCGTTCAGCTCTTCGCTCTCTTAGGCGCCTGTCGATCTGGATGGCAAGATTGATAAGGGCTTCAAGTGTCGCAGGGATGCCAACCCGGGCCAACTCATCCTTTAGTGGCTCGGAAAGTCCCATGCGGAACTGGTGGCGTAGGGCGGCGTCGTTCCAGTTTGTTTCGGAACTCCAACGCCTGAACTCAGATGCATAGTCCTCCGCCGCCCTACAGCCTTGCTGGAGAGAGAACATAGCTGCTTCTGCGGTAGCTGCTAGTTGCGGGTCCTCATAGAGAAGGGCCATGGCTTGGAAGAAAGTGTCCAGTTGGTTAAGGTAGCTGTTCTTTTGCTCCAGGAGTCGATGAGCCCATGCCTGGGGTTCCCCCAGCAGGAGGGAGATGACGAACCCCACCTTGGTGGTTTCTAAAGAAAAAGTCCTGGGTTGTAGTGCAAAGAAAAGTTCACAGGCGTTACGGAATGCTCTAAACTTGCTGCGGTCCCCGGAGAACCTTTCTGGTGTGGGAACTTTAGGTTCTGGAGGCAACATTACTACAGAAGGACCCGGGGGAGGACCTGGAGCGGAGGTAGAGAGCACTTGAACACGTTCTTCCAGACGTTTGTAACTGTCTTGCAGGTCTTTAACAGCCTGTGTAAGTCCAGCCAGATGATGGCATAAGTCCTCCATAGGCGACGTTCCCTGCGTGGGCTCGGACATGGCTGTCCGGTACTGTCACGTACCTGGTAGGTGGAGCCCGGAGTGCAGAGAACGGCCTCTCGTATACCTCTGACTCAGGAACCCCTGAAGGTGTGAACAGGGGCTCAGAAGTATAGAGGGGCACAAGTGCCTGGCTGGAACACTGGTGTAGAGAGCTGGATCCTGTAGTCAGCAGGGAGGTGCTCTGTAGTCCCGAAGCAGGTTGCACACAGCAGGAAGGTGCACTGTAGTCCCGCAGCAGGTTGCAGACAGCAGGGAGGAGTACTGTAGTCCTGTAGCAGGTTGCAGACAGCAGGGAGGAGTACTGTAGACCTGTAGCAGGTTGCAGACAGCAGGGAGGTGCACTGTAGTCCTGTAGCAGGTTGCAGACAGCAGGGAGGTGCACTGTAGTCCCGTAGCAGGTTGCAGACAGCAGGGAGGTGCACTGTAGTCCGGTAGCAGGTTGCAGACAGCAGGGAGGTGCACTGTAGTCCTGTAGCAGGTTGCAGACAGCAGGGAGGTGCACTGTAGTCCTGTAGCAGGTTGCAGACAGCAGGGAGGTGCACTGTAGTCCCGTAGCAGGTCGCAGACAGCAGGGAGGAGTACTGAGTCTCGCAGCAGGTTGCAGACAGCAGGGAGGTGCAGACAAGCCGGGTCAAGGTACTGGCAGGCAGATCAGGTACAGGAGGGCAAACCAAGAGAATAGTCAGAGTCCAAGCTGAGATCGGGGCAGGCAGCACACAGGTAAGTCAGGAACAAGCCAAGTAAGTACTAGATACAGAGAAATTGGTAACAAGGGAGAAGAGGTCTCAGGAAACGCTGTAGACCGGACAGCAAGGCAGCATTGGAACAGTCTCCTTTAAATAGCCCATCTTGGCGCCAAGTGTGTTACAGGGCGCCACTATTGGCGCTATTGCGCACGCGCGTTTGCCCATTAGCGCTATTGGCGCTATTGCGCATGCGCGAGCGTCAGGTGGCGCTTACAGGCATTCTTTTAATCTTCCGTTTGCTGGAATGACTACAAGAGGGCTTTTCCTGACAGATACACTTTAAACTGGCCCAACACAATTTGAAATTCAGCTGATTCCCTGGTGGCACCACCTGGCTTAACAAACTTAAACTGAAAACTGAGTAGGAATTATTGGCTAAACAGTGACTACATCCTATCAGATGCTTTCTTAAAGTGGTTTTAAAGGCACAAGGTTTTTTACCCTCATCCATTCTACACATGAAGGTAAAAAACCTTCTGTGTGAGCAGCCCCCCTAATAATTATGTGAGCCCCCTCTCGATCCAGCGATGTACACGAGAGCCTTGGCTTTCCGGTGGACTCACGCTCCTGATTGGCTTTTGGCAGCTGTGGGAGCAATCACAGCCAGTGAGCCAATCAGGAGATGGAGGGGGTGGGGTCGAGCCGCAGCTCCATGTGTGAGTGGACACACAGAGCCGCGATTTAGAAGCACGCCTACTTAGTTGGCCCCAGAGCAAGCTGATTTCTGTGGGGGTACCCAGCAGGAGGGAGGGTCCAGGATCACCAGTGAGAAGAGGAGAATCCGAGCGGCTCTGTGCAAAATCATTGCACACAGCAGGTAAGTATAACATGTTTGTTATGTAAAAAAAAAAAAAGACTTTAATAACGCTTTCATTTTTTTCAAAATAACAAAATATTATAATGGTTTTACACAAAGTAGCCCCAATCCTCCTCTTCTGCTCCTGGCTCCTACTCCTTGCTGAGTGCCCCCATAGAAGGCTCGGGGCACTTGTGAATGCTCACTCCCGAGTGTGGCTCTGTGTGTCCGTTGACACACAGAGCGTGGCTCAGCCCCGCCTCCATTCTTTCCTCAGTGGCTTTGTTTGAGCAGCAAAAAAATAGCACTTGCGGCTGTCCCTCTGTCCAAAGAGGAGGGGGAGAGCCACTACTCCCATGCAAGATCGGGCTCAGATAAGATACTTTAATTCCTAGGATGGTAAAAAAAAAAAAAAAAAAACGTTACCTTCAAAAACTACTTTTGGCGACTTCGGGTTTGATTTCAATAGACGTCTGTGCAGGAACTCGTGCAGATGTCTCTGAAATCGGCCCCCGAAGTCGGGACTGACATGTGGGAATGAAGTTAAGCTGAACTCGCACAATTTCAACCCCTTCACAGTGTGAACGAGGGCTAAATGATGTAACATGCAGGATTGTCTTCTGTTGAATTCTTAAAAAGGGTGGAGTGCTCTGCCCACAGTTCCTCATTTTTAGAAATATGAAGCTGTTTCAAGTGGGAAGATAATCATTTTTGATAAATAATTAACTCAGAAATTGTTGAGTCACATTGAACAGGAAAACAAAAGCAGTTCCTTTTTAGCCCAGTGAATAAAAAAAAAATAGTCACCTAGCCAAAATAAAGATCGCTATCCCTGTGTTAAAGAGGAAGTAAAGCACTGCTTTTTTTTCTCTTTTTCTGACCTGCAAAGTAAAGGCATAATGTGCTAGTATGCATCGCATACTAGCACATTATGTGAAATTTACCTGCAAAGCCCCCATTGTCACTGTTGGAGGCCACATCCATCTTCACCCATCTTCCTTCCGGGTCCACAGACTCCGGCTGTGTAACTGGCTGGAGCCGCGTGACGTCACTCCTGCGCTTGTGCGCAGGAGCCGCCGGTCACGGCACAGGGCTCTGAAGAAACAGCAGGGGTGGCCGTTCCTTCAGAGCGCATGCGTCGATGACATCTTTAGCTGTATATATAGTAAATATCTCCTAAATGGTGCACATTTAGGAGGTATTTACGCTAGCTATAGGTAAGCCTTATTATACTTACCTATAGGTACAAACAATTGATGGAAGTTTACTTCCACTTTAACCTCTTAAAGAACGCCCACCGCACATATACTGCTGCAGGGCGGCTCTATTGCGCAAAACAATGAACCTGTACGTTATTTCATGCAATAGATATGGTGGCCAGCCACCCACGATTGCTCCACAGAGAGGCAGAACAGGAATCTGTCTATGTAAACAAGGCGGATGCCCGTTCTGACAGGGAACAACACTGAGATCTGCTGTTCAGGAACAGTGATCTCTGTGTTGTTCCTGTGAGCCCATCCCCCACACAGTTAGAACACACCCAGGGAACACAGTAACCCCTTGATTGCCCCCTAGTGTTAACTCCTTCCCTGCCAGTGTCATTTATAATTGATCAGTGCATTTTTTTAGCACTGATCACTGTAATAATTTCACTGGTCCCCAAAAAGTGTCACTTGGGGTCAGATTTGTCGCAGATTACCGCCATTAACAGTAAAAAAAAATAAAAGTCCATAAATCTATTTCTATTTTGTAGACACTATAACTTTTACGCAAACCAATCAATATACGCTTATTGCGATTTTTTTTTACCAAAATTATGTAGAAGAATATACATTGGCCTAAACTGATGAATAAATTAGTTTTTTTTTATATTTTTTTTTGGATATGTATTATAGCAGAAAGTAAAAAATATATATTTTTTTTTCTTTCAAAATTGTCGCTCTTTTTTTGTTTATAGTGCAAAAAAATAAAAGCCGCAGAGGTGATCAAAGACCACCAAAAGAAAGCTCTATTTGTGGGAAAAAAGGTACATCAATTTTGTTTGGGTACAGCATCGCAATTGTCAGATAAAGCGACGCAGTGCCGTATCGCAAAAAAATAGCCTGGTAATTAAGGGGTTAAATCCTTCCGGGGCTGAAGTGGTTAAAGCTTGGTAAATTGAACCAATTGAATCGAAACTGAAGTGGATTGTAAACTATAGTGCATTTTCAGGAACTATAGTGTAGTTTCATTATTGTATTGTTTTTAGAGTGAAGCTTTGTTTTGAAGGCCTCTTGAGCCCCTTTAGGGAGAGAGAGCCTTGACTGATGGGGGCATGGCCAGGAGTGGTACAAGGTGGCTGAGTGGTCACTAAGGATTGGTTGTTAGGGGGGATGGGGCTGGGCCTGAGCTCAAGAAAAGTTTTGCCCCAGAGAATTCTGGGTCTTTCAAGGAACGTTTTGGAAGAGCTGGTGGGCTGACCACTGACCCTGTCCCTCAGCCATGGACACCGAGCTCCTCCTGGCCAGGGTCCATGAACTGGCCCTGCAAGGTCAGGCTGACTGGCTCTTCTCCCTTCTCTCCCCCGAGGTGGCTTCCTCTCCCCCCTCTCCTCCACCTGCGGTACCTGCAGCGGGATCCTCGGCTCCCAGGGCCCGACGGAGGACCCGCCCCCCATCCCGTTTGAGCCCCAGTCCTTCCAGGGCCTCTTACAGGCCTGCCTGTCCTCCTTCCTCTCCTGACGCCACTGCGGCCCCATGTGGCAGCTCTCCCCCTCCTAGCAGGCCTAAGAATCCTGCCCCCCGCCGCCGGGGTTCCTCCCGGCGGGCCCCCCCCGCCAGTATCCCGGCGGGCCCCCCCTCGCCTCCCCCGTTCACGGAGCCCCAGAGTCACGCTCCGCTCCTCCCGGGCTTCCACTGCTATCACTTCCCCTGGCTGCCTCCATATGCCCAGCCGGACGGATGCTTCCTCCATACCTGGGCCCGCCCCCCTGGTCCATGGGGGAAGGGATGCTGGAGGACTTCCGCGCCGTTCTTCCCAGGGGTCCGCTGCCAGGTCTGACCATCCCAGGGATCATCCTCCAGGAGCCTCCGGCGCATCCCCTCCGGCTGCTGGCTCTCTCCATCTGTCGGTGGACTCCGCGGCTCGCCCTGTGTCAGCGCTGCTGCCCCCAGTGGCCACTTCTCTCCCTGCGCCCAGCAGAGCGGGAGATTTAAGTGTGCCAGTGCAATCTACACATTTTAGGCTATCTGCCCTTAATCTCCCTGCACCCGGCCGGGTGGGAGATCACGCTGCTCCGCATGTTGCTCCCCCAGCGTTCCTGTCTCCTGATTGCCCAGGTCTCCCTGAGCCCGGATGGGCGGGAGATGGCCGCGCTGCACCAGCCACTCACCTCGCCCAGCTGACCCATGCACATATACATCTCCCTGCGCCCAGCAGGGCGGGAGATGGTTCATCTGCCCCAGCCGCCCTCCCCGGTCCGTGGCCTTCAGTGTATCCGCACCCCCCTGCGCCCGGCTGGGCGGGAGGTTCCTGCGGGCTGCCCGCCACCACAACCCAGCCTCGTCTCCCTGCGCCCGGCAGGGCGGGAGACTACTACTCCAGTCCCGGAAGGTCTTCTGCTCCCGCTTCGGGTCCTGGAGTCCACGTTTGCTCCTGTTGCCGCTCAGCTGCTGTCCTTGGCCACCCAGGATCCTCAGGGTCGGTGGTCGGACCCCTCCCCCTGGACCTCTCCTTCAGTCAGCACTCCCTTGCCTCGCCAGGTGCCACCGTTCCTCCAGGGGATGGACATCTCAGGCATCTGCCAGCTACCACGGTTGATCCTGCTCCGGAAGTTCCGCCTGGACCGGCTGCTGGTCGTCCTTCGTCAGCTCTTCCTCCGCGCATCAGTGAGTATGACTGTGATTTAATTTGGGGTAGGTCCAATGACGCTCCCGTATCAGGCCCACCAGACGAACGCATAGCGTCGGTTGTCCAATCGGTCCTTACCCGGATGGGGGTATCGGGTCCAGCGGCGGGTTCGGGTTCCACTTCCGGCGGCGCGTTGTGGGCGGTTTCACCTACTGGCATGCACCTGACGGAGGAGGTTAAGGTCAAGATCTGGCGTCGCGAATTTATCGATTTTCTCTCGCTCGTCCCTCCTGATCGGGAGACGATCGACAAATCTCGTCGGGTTGACGTCTCTGCGCAGGGCGACAAATCAAAACAGCTTCCTCGGACGTTCGGGAATTGGCTTCAAGGGTTCTGCGCTTACGCGGGAGTGCTTTGTGAGCGGTTCCCGGAGTTGTCAGCATCGCTCTTTTGCTACTTAGACCTTATTTGGGGTGCCTATAAGGTGTACGGGGGCCAGTGTTGGTTTCATTACGACACCCAGTTTCGCCAAAAGATGGCGGCACGTAAGGAGTTTCGTTTTGATTGCCAAGACGGTAGCCTCTGGTTGTTGCTTATGTGCCCCCACAGGCCTTCGTCCTTTCAGTCCGCAGTCGGCGTTCCCTCCGGAGCGTCAGCTGCCCCAAAAAAGGGTATTTGCTGGCTGTTCAATGAGAGCCACTGCAAATGGTACACCGCGTGCCGTTTTAAGCACGAGTGCTCCAGTTGCGGGGGTGCTCACCCCGCCAGCCAGTGCTTCAGGAGGGGTAAACAACCACTCGCCAGGCCGGGCGCCAAGCCCGACCTTTCTAAACCAGAGGACGCCAGTGAACGTCTTAGAGATGTTTCCCTGGTTAGACCAGTACCCCCTTCATAGGGAGGCCTTGATCTTAAGGGACGGCCTGGACCGTGGTTTTTGGATTCCCTTCACTCCTTCAGATGTGCCTACCATGGCGCCTAATTTGAAATCCGCGATTGAATTCGAGTCCATCGTGGCCGAGAAGCTTCAGAAGGAACTAGAGATGGGGTGTATGGCAGGCCCATTTGATTTTCCCCCTTACCACAACCTGAGGGTGTCCCCCCTCGGTGTGGTCCCCAAAAAGGCAGAGGGAAAATTTCGCCTGATTCACTACCTGTCCTACCCTTCTGGCTCCTCGGTCAATGATGGCAACGATAAGGAGGAGTCCAGGGTCCACTACGCCTCTTTCGACAAGGAGCTTCATTTGGTTAGGGCTGCCGGTCAGTCGGCTTTGTTGGCGAAGGCGGACATTGAGTCTGCCTTCCGCCTCCTCCCAGTCCACCCGGAGTGTTTCCACCTCCTGGGCTGCTTTTTTCAGGAAAGCTACTTTTTTGACATGTGCCTCCCCATGGGCTGCGCCATATCATGTTATTTCTTTGAGCTTTTCAGTAGCTTCCTGGAATGGGTAGTCGCCCAGGAGGCTGGTTTTCAGTCCATACTACACTATTTAGACGATTTCCTCTTTGTAGGCCCGGCGGAGAGTGATCGGTGTCAGCATCTCCTCACTGTTTTTCAGGACACCTGTGGACGGTTTGCCATCCCACTGTCCGTGGACAAGACTGAGGGCCCAGTGACGGTTTTGGCCTTTTTGGGCATAGAAATAGACACGGTGGCGATGGTTTTTCGGCTGCCCAGCGACAAGCTGGCCAGGCTCCTCTCCCTGGTCCGCTTGGCGAAAGGAGCTAGGAAATTGCAATTAAAACAACTGCAGTCATTGCTGGGTCACTTGGTCTTTGCTTGCAGAGTCATCCGCATGGGGAGAGCTTTCTGTAGACGCCTGGCTTGGGCCATGAAAGGGGTGGCTGCCCCCCACCACTATGTCCGTATAACCAAGCCCATGCGGGACAACTTGGGGATATGGTTGACTTTTCTCCAGTCCTACAATGGCCAGTCTTGTTGGCTGTGGGAGGAGGTACCGAACTCACAGCTGGAGCTGTATACTGATGCGGCAGGCTCCTGTGGTTTCGGCGCCTTCTTCCAAGAGGAGTGGTCTGCTGAGTGTTGGCCGGCCTCATGGGCCCGCATGGATTTGTTGTGCAATCTCACCCTGCTGGAGCTTTTCCCGATCATCGTCGCTCTTGAGCTGTGGGGTGAACGGTTGCACGACCACCAAGTAGTTTTCTGGTCCGACAACATGAGTGTGGTGCAGGTGGTTAACAAACAGTCAGCTAGTTCCCCTCCCGTCGTATCGCTATTGCGTTTTTTGGTTTTAAAGTGTTTGCAGTTTAATATTTGTTTTAGAGCCAGGCATGTTCCCGGGACTGCTAACGATATCGCTGATGCTCTCTCCTGTCTACAGATCGATCGCTTTCGCTCCCTGGCTCCGTCGGCTTCCTGGGAGGGCCTCCCCTGCCCGTCCCATTTGTGGAACCTCGTTTCCGACGCCTGTTAGACCTCCTCCGGGCTTCACTGTCCCCGCAAACGTGGGCATCGTATCGTCGTGTGTGGGATGAATGGGTTCAAGTGTCGGGCGGTGAGTTTTCAATCTCTTCTCCATATGACAGATACATGGCTTTGTTCACCTACCTAGGCTATTTGCAGCAGAAAGGGGTTTCGGGTTCCACGGTTTCGTCTACCATGTCTGCGTTGTCCTTTTGGTTCCAGCTCCTGGGGTGGGAAGATACCACAAAAGCATTTCCTGTCCGGTGGGTGTTACGGGGCTGGAGACGTGCTACCCACTTTCCTGATTCTTGGCGCCCGGTTTCCCTTCATATTCTATCCGGTATCCTTTCCCTGTTGCCGACCGTGTGCTCTTCTCCGTTTGAGACCCTTCTTTTTCAAGTTGCCTTCTCCTGGGCGTTTTTCGGTGCCTTTCGCATTGGCGAACTGGTTTCTAAATCCATGACCTCGTTGGGCGGCATTCGGACGGAGGATGTCTCCTTCTCTGAGCGCTGCGTGACGGTGTTTTTGCGTACCTCGAAGACTGACAGCTTTGGCAAGGGCAGAAGAGTTGTTCTGTATCCTTGTGGTGGCCCCTTTTGCCCTGTGTCGCTAGCCTCCCCCTTTCTGTCCGCGCGCCTCCCGTCCCCTGTCTTTTTTTTTTTTTGTTCACGCTGATTCCTCTTCCCTTAGCAGGTTTCAATTTTTACGAGTTTTCCGTCGTTGCCTTGAGCTCATGGGCCTCCCTTTGCGCGATTTCGCTACCCACTCGTTTCGCATCGGCGCTGCCACCGCTGCGTCTGGCATGGGTTTCTCTGATACGGAACTTCAGCGTCTGGGTAGGTGGGAATCTTCTCGTTTTTCGCTGTACGTCCGCCCACATCTGCTGTTTTAATTTCAGGTTGTTACCCGGCGCAAATATGGATAATTGGAGATTCTTTCATCTACTGGGCCGCTCGTCGGTCGGATGTTCGGAGCTACGGCAAGAATTTGGGTTTCGCCCGTGATCTCGCAAGGATCCGCTGGCGTGGGTTCCGTGGGTTACGCTGGCCCCAGGTTCTACCGGAATGTTTGCACCTTCGTGCTCATGTTTCTGGCCCTGTCATTTTAGTTCTCCATGCTGGAGGGAATGACGTTGGTTATACACGTTCCGTGGATTTAATTTCTGCTATCAAGCGAGACATCGCCCAGTGTTATGCTGTTTTTACCAACTTGATTCTCATTTGGTCTGAAATAGTGCCTCGTTTGCTTTGGGCTCGGGAGATACCTGGCCCATGCCTGGAACGCTTCCGTCGCAAAGTTAACTCCCAAGTGTCCAAGTTTGTTCGGCAGATCGGGGGTTTTGTTGTCCGGCATAAGGATTTGGAAGGTGCTAATGGTGATTTGCTGAGATCGGATGGCGTTCACCTTAACAACATCGGTTTGGATATCTTTAATCTTGGCCTTCAGCACGACGTTGAACAGGTGCTGGCTGCGGTGGGGCGCCCGTCAGTTATCCACTGACTGTCGGGTGGCGGTTTCTTGACCTTGCCAGCATATAATGGATGTAATGGGCTATGCCCTGGATTAAAATCGGAATTAGGCGGCCTGTCCAGCACTTATGGTAAGGACAGGCCCCCCCTTCCTCACTGGCAGAATTATGTGCTCACAGTACAACTGTGACTGGCACTAGTTGAATAAGTGTTCACATGTTATGTTTGGATTTAATAAAGCTGTGGCCTTGCCCTTTCCAACCTATTGGTTGTAAGTGTGTTTATTTAATGGATTGAGGGGGCAAGGGGGGGAGTAGAGGTTTTGTCTATACCTCTATGTTACAGTAATTGGGCCTTGCGCCTCAGCAGTCATGAAGGCCTCTTGAGCCCCTTTAGGGAGAGAGAGCCTTGACTGATGGGGGCATGGCCAGGGGTGGTACAAGGTGGCTGAGTGGTCACTAAGGATTGGTTGTTAGGGGGGATGGGGCTGGGCCTGAGCTCAAGAAAAGTTTTGCCCCAGAGAATTCTGGGTCTTTCAAGGAACGTTTTGGAAGAGCTGCCCACCCTCCCGCCCCAAGTTTGTTCGTTGGTATGTCACAGCTTGCTGCGGTTTCTTGACCTTGCCAGCATATAATGGATGTAATGGGCTATGCCCTGGCTTAAAATCGGAATTAGGCGGCCTGTCCAGCACTTATGGTAAGGACAGGCCCCCCTTCCTCACTGGCGGAATTATGTGCTCACAGTACAACTGTGACTGGCACTAGTTGAATAAGTGTTCACATGTTATGTTTGGATTTAATAAAGCTGTGGCCTTGCCCTTTCCAACCTATTGGTTGTAAGTGTGTTTATTTAATGGATTGAGGGGGCAAGGGGGGGGTAGAGGTTTTGTCTATACCTCTATGTTACAGTAATTGGACCTGGGCCCATTGCGCCTCAGCAGTCATGTCTAAAAAGGACTTGAACCCTTTCACTGCCAGATCTGTAGTTCGCACGGACCTGACGGTATCACACACAATCCACTGCCTGTCAGGTGAAAGCATTTGGGTGGCAGCGCTGCCTCCCGATTGCTCACACACACACCCCCAAAGGAGACATGCAGGGTCTTTTAGACCCTGCATACCTCATTAAAGAGAATCTGTCACTAAAAATCACTGGTTCCTATGTGATAAAAACAAAAGTTAAGTAAAAAAAATGTTATTTTTTTTTTTGCAAAAAATGTAAGTTGCACCTAAAAACATAACATCCCCCCCCAAAAAAAATTGAGGCCCCCCAATTACACATATACTCACGTACAAATGTAAACGCATGCGTCGAGGGCACCTACGCGTGAAAACATTGATTGCGATACACATGTTACATATTGCCGCGCACGCCGGAGTAAGAGCAATAATTCTAGCACCAGTCTCCTCCATAACCATAGACTGATACCTATAGGGGGCTTTTGAAGCGTCACCTATAGAAAATATATACGGTACTGAAGTTTGTCGCCATTTTACGGGCGCACACAAATTTAAGGTTTGGCATGTTGGGTATCTATTTACTTGGCGCAACCCCATCCTTTATATTTTACCAAAATTTACCACATTTAGTGGGGAGCGTGGCGGGCAGGCGGAGGTGGCTTCTCTCCGGGCTGCTTGTTTGCTGCTCGGTTCCCCTGCGTGCGTCTTCTCCCTCCTCTCCTCCTTGAGCTGTGCGTCTCCTGCTGGCCAATCGGATCAGATCTCCTTTCGGTCAATCGGGTGATGGGTCTCATGACCCGCTTCCTGATTGGCCGTTAGGAAATTCAGTGTTATACATTCGCTATTGTAACACAACTGGGTGGGCTCGGAAAGCAGTGCTCTACACCGGAAAGACCACCCTTTTTTGAAGCCTATTAGAGCCTCTGGCTCTACTCACGTGCTTAAAAAAAACAAAACACCCCCCCATTGGAATCCATGCATCCAGCGCCCCTGCATGTAGATCAGGGGGCCAGATGCATGGACGGGCGGGGGCAGCACCGTGCGCCCCTAGTGGATGGGCTGCCACTGCATTTGACAGAAGTCAGTTGTTAGATTAACTTCTGTCAAACGGGAACCTCGGAAAACTTTTCTCAATCAATGGCTGTAGCCAATCTGCTGCAGCAGCTGATCAGTGTATTGTGATATCAGAGGATTCCCACTGTCAGAATAAAATGTCTCCGTGAGTAGGGTTCTGCTATGGCTTATAAAATGGCTTATAAAAAATAAAGAATCATTTTTAGCCACCTTTAGAGATTATACTGAGCTGAGGACATCCTTATCCCCTTACCAGACAGCTCTGGGGCAAGTCCCAAAACACCAGGGCTGTCATTTGGAGTAAATCATCTACTCCTCTATACCTGAAAGCACTTTCTTCAAGGATGAATGGGGGAGTCAAGGAAAGGTGAGTACATGGTGCTGAGGAGGTACAGGTTTGCTTTAATGGGAACTTAGTGCAGGGGGGGGGCACTACCGGGGGTGTGTGTGAGCAATCGGGCGGCTGCTTGCTGTCACCTTCTCGCCAGTTTTACACAATCCCGGTGGCATGGGGTTTTCCCCTTATTTATTCCAAGCTTTTCAGATCTGGAATAAATTTTAAGTGGGACCCATGCAAAACAAAAACAAAAAAAAGCGAGGTTCCCCAGAATTCTCTATCGGACCCCTAATGGTATTGATTTTAAGGGAGAACTTCATGACAATTAAAAATAAAAAAGCAGCATGAAGTCCCCCCAAAAATCCATAGCAGACTCTTAACTATGCTTTCTGGCAGGCCAATCAGATGCAGATGTTGTTTTGGGTATTTTGACAGGGGCTTGCTATACAATAGCTGCAGGGGGAGACTAATCTAAAGATGGAGGAATATGTTCAGTTTTTTTTTTCATTTAGTGCACAGGCTGAACGAAGGAAATCTATATGTGTATGGCCAGCTTCATTGGTCGGATCAATTGGTGAAAATAAGGAAAAAAGTTCAAGAATAGTTAACTAATGCAGGCACCACATCCAAGAACTGATAAGCTGAAGTATATAAAATTGTTCAGTTTGGGTTTAATACTCCTTTAGTTTCAGTCTCCAATATATCCCTGGAGTTCAGCTTTAACAGACCTGTTTACAGACATGTAGAAGTATTTTGTGTCCACAAAGATGCGCTTATCTTTTAGAATCCCATTCAGCAGAAAGGATAGGATAAACTATTTCTCAACCATTTCCTTCCTGATTCAGCTGTTTTCTGCATAAAACCTGCTAAGTCAAGTAAACTGTGTAAACTGTGACCATGGAATCGGACCAAAGCACTTTTCATGATTTCCAGAATTCAGGTAAGAAATTAATTGTTGTAGCTGAATAGTGTGTAAAGAAAGCATATATGAGTAATTCAAAGAAACAATTTATAGAAAAATGATAAATGTTTGATTGTAATGAGATTTTGCTCTTTGCATGTTGCCCTTTGTAGTTCTATGCTCAAAACCCAGTGGACTTATGTAAGGCAGTATAAGTGCAAAATGGTGTGCATAGTGCAGAACTAACTATATAAAAATCAACTTTATGTATGTATTGCTAAACAGCAACAAATTTGATTTTTTTCCGCAAAAATGATTTAGCCTTTGGCAAATTTTCACTGTAAGTGAAAACTCTCAGTTCTGCTTATTCAGCCACTTGGGCAAAATTTGCTTTAAAAAATGTACGATGTATGTGTTTTTTGGGGGTTGTGCTTTGAGGGTAGGTCATTTCTTTTTTCTTTTGTATGTATTTGATTGTTGTGCTTACTGTGTGTGTGTGTGTGTGTGTTTGTGTGTTTTGTCTCAAAAAAAAATTTCTTTCTGTTTTTGTTCAAAACTTTGTAAAATAATAAGGCTAATAAAAGTATATTTGTCAAATAAGAACAGGCCAAGGGTAGTTAACCCTCAAGAGCAATTTAAAGCCCACTGTACCATTAAAATCACCTTATTTTTGCCTTTGTCATTGAGTCCAATGTTACGGAAATGTTGCAGAAATGTGCAGATATTTGATGAAATTTGGAGGAAATGCAAACTGTCAATTACACTCATCCAAAATAACTGTTATTATTTTTCCACTTATAACTAATGTTATAGCTTTGGGTTAAGTTTATTTTAAAGGTTAGGTCAAAGAAGGCTTATTCATCTCTAATTTACCACCAGGTACTTCATGCCACTCTCCCATAGAGTGGTTGGGACCCCCCAAAACTGGGTTGCTCAGGTATGCTACTACTAACCAGTTCCTGATCACTGGCCCAGGTCTGCCCTCTCATACCTAAATACTATTTGTCAATGGGATTAGCAGCCACCAATAAGGTGGAGCAGGTGGTGGGAGTTACAAGTAACAAGTCTTTAGCCTCACACATACGGGCCGAATGCCGGGCAACATCGGCCGGTTCAATAAAAAAACGTCCGATATTCTACCCGTGTGTAAGGCAGCCTGTTTTGGTCAACATGCTCTGTTGGGTGAGCATGCTGAAAAACCAACAGCCGACCGCCTCCCGATCAGCCCTCTTAGCCATCCCCCTGTCAGAACCCAAAAGAACAGCAGGTGAGATCATTGTACTAAGGTCAGGTCGTTAATACAGCAGGTCGACCGGCGAGTTGAATGAAAAAAACTAGTGGTGTGTATCAGGCTTTACTTGCCTACAAGTAAAGCAAGTGGCCATCTTAAAGTGGTGTTCCAGCTGAAATTACACTTTTTAAATAAAAATACCCCTATAATACACAAGCTTAATGTATTCTAGTAAAGTTAGTCTGTAAACTAAGGTCTGTTTTGTTAGTTTATAGCAGTAGTTTGCTATTTTATGGCCGTGGCCATCTTAACCACTTGACGACCGCCTCACGCCGATGTACGTCAGCAAGGCGGCACGGACAGGCAAAATCACGTACAGGGTACGTGATTTGCCTTCCGCGGGTGGGGGGTCCGATCGGACCCCCCCCGCCGCCCGAGGCGGTCCCGTTCTGTCCCCCGGCGATCAGAGACGAGGGGGAGGCCATCCGTTCGTGGCCCCCCCCTCGCGATCACCGCCGGCCAATGGGAACACTCCTTTGCTGCTGTATGCTAAACAGCAGCAAAGGAAGTGATGTAATCTCCCCTCGGGTCGGTAGTTTCCGTTCCGGCCTGAGGAGAGACGACATGTGAGTGAGTGCACCAACACACACACACACAGTAGAACATGCCAGGCACACATTACACCCCGATCCCCCCCGATCCCCCCCCCGATCGCCCCCCGATCCCCCCCCAATCACCCCCCCCCTGTCACAAACTGACACCAGCAGTTTTTTTTTTTTTTTTTCTGATTACTGCTGTGTCAGTTTGTGACAGTTACTGTGTTAGCACAGTTACTGTTACCCCCCTGTAGGTCTAGGGTACCCCCCTAACCCCCCCTAATAAAGTTTTAACCCCTTGATCACCCCCTGTCACCAGTGTCGCTAAGCGATCATTTTTCTGATCGCTGTATTAGTGTCGCTGGTGACGCTAGTTAGTGAGGTAAATATTTAGGTTCGCCGTCAGCGTTTTATAGCGTCAGGGACCCCCATATACCACCTAATAAATGTTTTAACCCCTTGATTGCCCCCTAGTTAACCCTTTCACCACTGATCACTGTATAACCGTTACGGTTGACGCTGGTTAGTTTTTTTTTTTTTTTATAGTGTCAGGGCACCCGCCGTTTATTACCGAATAAAGGTTTAGCCCCCCGATCGCCCGGCGGTGATATGCGTCGCCCCAGGCAGCGTCAGATTAGCGCCAGTACCGCTAACACCCACGCACACAGCATGCGCCTCCCTTAGTGGTATAGTATCTGTACAGATCAATATCTGATCCGATCAGATCTATACTAGCGTCCCCAGCAGTTTAGGGTTCCCAAAAACGCAGTGTTAGCGGGATCAGCCCAGATACCTGCTAGCACCTGCGTTTTGCCCCTCCGCCCGGCCCAGCCCAGCCCACCCAAGTGCAGTATCGATCGATCACTGTCACTTACAGAACACTAAACGCATAACTGCAGCGTTCGCAGAGTCAGGCCTGATCCCTGCGATCGCTAACAGTTTTTTTTGTAGCGTTTTGGTGAACTGGCAAGCACCAGCCCCAGGCAGCGTCAGGTTAGCGCCAGTACCGCTAACACCCACGCACGCACCGTACACCTCCCTTAGTGGTATAGTATCTGATCGCATCAATATCTGATCCGATCAGATCTATACTAGCGTCACCAGCAGTTTAGGGTTCCCAAAAACGCAGTGTTAGCGGGATCAGCCCAGATACCTGCTAGCACCTGCGTTTTGCCCCTCCGCCCGGCCCAGCCCACCCAAGTGCAGTATCGATTGATCACTGTCACTTACAAAACACTAAACGCATAACTGCAGCGTTCGCAGAGTCAGGCCTGATCCCTGCGATCGCTAACAGTTTTTTGGTAGCGTTTTGGGGAACTGGCAAGCGCCAGCGGCCTAGTACACCCCGGTCGTAGTCAAACCAGCACTGCAGTAACACGTGGTGACGTGGCGAGTCCCATAAGTGCAGTTCAAGCTGGTGAGGTGGCAAGCACAAGTAGTGTCCCGCTGCCACCAAAAAGACAAACACAGGCCCGTCGTGCCCATAATGCCCTTCCTGCTGCATTCGCCAATCCTAATTGGGAACCCACCGCTTCTGCAGCGCCCATACTTCCCCCATTCACATCCCCAACCAAATGCAGTCGGCTGCATGAGAGGCATTTTCTTTATGTCCTCCCGAGTACCCCTACCCAGCGATCCCCCCAAAAAAGATGTTGTGTCTGCAGCAAGCGCGGATATAGGCGTGACACCCGCTATTATTGTCCCTCCTGTCCTGACAATCCTGGTCTTTGCATTGGTGAATGTTTTGAACGCTACCATACACTAGTTGAGTATTAGCGTAGAGTACAGCATTGCACAGACTAGGCACACTTTCACAGGGTCTCCCAAGATGCCATCGCATTTTGAGAGACCCGAACCTGGAACCGGTTACCGTTATAAAAGTTAGTTACAAAAAAAGTGTAAAAAAAAAAAAAAATATGAAATAAAAAAAAAATAGTTGTCGTTTTATTGTTCTCTCTCTCTCTCTATTCTCTCTCTCTATTGTTCTGCTCTTTTTTACTGTATTCTATTCTGCAATGTTTTATTGTTATTGTTATTGTTATTATGTTTTATCATGTTTGTTTTTCAGGTGTGTAATTATTTATACTTTACTGTTTACTGTGCTTTATTGTTAACCATTGTTAACCATTTTTTTGTCTTCAGGTACGCCATTCACGACTTTGAGTGGTTATACCAGAATGATGCTTGCAGGTTTAGGTATCATCTTGGTATCATTCTTTTCAGCCAGCGGTCAGCTTTCATGTAAAAGCAATCCTAGCGGCTAATTAGCCTCTAGACTGCCTTTACAAGCCGTGGGAGGGAATGCCCCCCCTCCCCCACCGTCTTCCGTGTTTTTCTCTGGCTCTCTTGTCTCAACAGGGAACCTGAGAATGCAGCCGGTGATTCAGCCAGCTGACCATAGAGCTGATCAGAGACCAGAGTGGCTCCAAACATCTCTATGGCCTAAGAAACCGGAAGCTACGAGTATTTCATGACTTAGATTTCGCCAGATGTAAATAGCGCCATTGGGAAATTGGGGAAGCATTTTATCACACCGATCTTGGTGTGGTCAGATGCTTTGAGGGCAGAGGAGAGATCTAGGGTCTAATAGACCACAATTTTTTCAAAAAAGAGTACCTGTCACTACCTATTGCTATCATAGGGGATATTTACATTCCCCGAGATAACAATAAAAATGATTAAAAAAAAAAATATGAAAGGAACAGTTTAAAAGTAAGATTAAAAAAGCAAAAAAATAATAAAGAAAAAAAAAAAAAAAAAAAAGCACCCCTGTCGCCCCCTACTCTCGCGCTAAGGCGAACGCAAGCGGCGGTCTGGCGTCATATGTAAACAGCAATTGCACCATGCATGTGAGGTATCACCGCGAAGGC
Organism: Aquarana catesbeiana; assembly: GCF_042186555.1. Classification (NCBI taxonomy): domain Eukaryota; kingdom Metazoa; phylum Chordata; class Amphibia; order Anura; family Ranidae; genus Aquarana; species Aquarana catesbeiana. Next base: position 635,158,860 of record NC_133326.1, read on the forward strand.
CAGATCGAGTGCAGTAATTTTTCCAGTAGACCTCCTCTGTAAATCTAAAGTGGTAACCTGTAAAGGCTTTTAAACATGTATTTATTTTGTTGCCACTGCACGTTTGTGCGCAATTTTAAAGCATGTCATGTTTGGTATCCATGTACTCGGCCTAAGATCATCTTTTTTATTTCATCAAACATTTGGGCAATATAGTGTGTTTTAGTGCATTAAAATTTAAAAAAGTGTGTTTTTTCCCCAAAAAATGCGTTTGAAAAATCGCTGCGCAATTACTGTGTGAAAAAAAAAAATGAAACACCCACCATTTTAATCTGTAGGGCATTTGCTTTAAAAAAATATATAATGTTTGGGGGTTCAAAGTAATTTTTTTGCAAAAAAAAAAAAACTTTTTCATGTAAACAATAAGTGTCAGAAAGGGCTTTGTCTTCAAGTGGTTAGAAGAGTGAGTGATGTGTGACATAAGCTTCTAAATGTTGTGCATAAAATGCCAGGACAGTTCAAAACCCCCCCAAATTACCCCATTTTGGAAAGTAGACACCCCAAGCTATTTGCTGAGAGGCATGTCGAGTCCATGGAATATTTTATATTGCGACACAAGTTGCGGGAAAGAGACAAATTTTTTTTTTTTTTTTGCACAAAGTTGTCACTAAATGATATATTGCTCAAACATGCCATGGGAATATGTGAAATTACACCCCAAAATACATTCTGCTGCTTCTCCTGAGTATGGGGATACCACATGTGTGAGACTTTTTGGGAGCCTAGCCGCGTACGGGACCCCGAAAACCAAGCACCGCCTTCAGGCTTTCTAAGGGCGTGAATTTTTGATTTCACTCTTCACTGCCTATCACAGTTTCGGAGGCCATGGAATGCCCAGGTGGCACAAAACCCCCCCAAATGACCCCATTTTGGAAAGTAGACACCCCAAGCTATTTGCTGAGAGGTATAGTGAGTATTTTGCAGACCTCACTTTTTGTCACAAAGTTTTGAAAATTGAAAAAAGAAAAAAAAAAATGTTTTTTCTTGTCTTTCTTCATTTTCAAAAACAAATGAGAGCTGCAAAATACTCACCATGCCTCTCAGCAAATAGCTTGGGGTGTCTACTTTCCAAAATGGGGTCATTTGGGGGGGTTTTATGCCACCTGGGCATTCCATGGCCTCCGAAACTGTGATAGGCAGTAAAGAGTGAAATCAAAAATTTTCACCCTTAGAAATCCTGAAGGCAGTGATTGGTTTTCGGGGTCCCGTACGCGGCTAGGCTCCCAAAAAGTCCCACACATGTGGTATCCCCATACTCAGGAGAAGCAGCTAAATGTATTTTGGGGTGCAATTCCACATATGCCCATGGCCTGTGTGAGCAATATATCATTTAGTGACAACTTTATGAAAAAAAAAAAAAAAAAAAAAAGTGTCACTTTCCCGCAACTTGTGTCAAAATATAAAATATTCCATGGACTCAATATGCCTCTCAGCAAATAGCTTGGGGTGTCTACTTTCCAAAATGGGGTCATTTTGGGGGGTTTTATGCCACCTGGGCATTCCATGGCCTCCGAAACTGTGATAGGTAGTGAAGAGTGAAAGCAAAAATTTACACCCTTAGAAATCCTGAAGGCGGTGATTGGTTTTCGGGGCCCCGTACGCGGCTAGGCTCCCAAAAAGTCCCACACATGTGGTATCCCCATACTCAGGAGAAGCAGCTGAATGTATTTTGGGGTGCAATTCCACATAGGCCCATGGCCTGTGTGAGCAATATATCATTTAGTGACAACTTTTTGTAAATATTTTTTTTTTTTTTTGTCATTTTTCAATCACTTGGGACAAAAAAAATAAATATTCAATGGGTTCAACATGCCTCTCAGCAATTTCCTTGGGGTGTCTACTTTCCAAAATGGGGTCATTTGTGGGGGTTTTGTACTGCCCTGCCATTTTAGCACCTCAAGAAATGACATAGGCAGTCATAAACTAAAAGCTGTGTAAATTCCAGAAAATGTACCCTAGTTTGTAGACGCTATAACTTTTGCGCAAACCAATAAATATACGCTTATTGACATTTTTTTTACCAAAGACATGTGGCCGAATACATTTTGGCCTAAATGTATGACTAAAATTTAGTTTATTGGATTTTTTTTATAACAAAAAGTAGAAAATATCATTTTTTTTCAAAATTTTCGGTCTTTTTCCGTTTATAGCGCAAAAAATAAAAACCGCAGAGGTGATCAAATACCATCAAAAGAAAGCTCTATTTGTGGGAAGAAAAGGACGCAAATTTCGTTTGGGTACAGCATTGCATGACCGCGCAATTAGCAGTTAAAGCGACGCAGTGCCAAATTGGAAAAAGACCTCTGGTCCTTAGGCAGCATAATGGTCCGGGGCTCAAGTGGTTAAGTGTGGGCATCTGAAGCCAGACTGTATTTCTTCCTGGATCTCATCCTTGCAGATCTCACACATGCTCAGTGCAGCACAAGCAGTGTAATAGGTTTCAGGTCAGGTTTCCATAGCAACGGCAGTTTCAGAGGAAGTTGCCGCCCCTTCCCAGAAGGCATTGCAAACAGGAAATGATGCGATGGGCCGCGGCCAGGGAGGAGGAAGTGAAAAATGAATACAGCAGATATACAGTAGGTGCTGAGAAAAAAACTAAAAAAATATCCAATTTGTTTACAGTGCATAGTTTAGTGAGGGATGCTGAAGAGTTGTAAAAGTGGGTGGAACTCCACTTTAAGTATTTTGAGTATTATCACATCATAATTCTGTTGTGAAATGTCAATCTGAAAACTCTAAAAAACAGTTTTTGGGGATCCTATGTGGGTTTCCACCAACCCAATAAACATATTTTTTTAGCATTTGGAAGTACTTTTCGATAATACTCGTCTGAGATTTTTTGGGTCTCTATTCACCAGACTCCACAGTGGAACCTTGTCAATTTAAAGTAATTTCTACCCCCTAAGACTCAAAACATTGGTTACATTACCCATTTAGCTAGAGTAGCTAAAGCAGACAACAGAGTGGTACAATGAGCAGCCACACTTCAGACATGAGTACAAATACCACTGTTAAATACATAACCAAGTATTTTCTGTAACCTGTTGCAACCAACCCATTATCAGTTGTAAAAGTGTAGTCTTACTTAAGGACAATGGTAATACAATTTTTTAGAAGCTGGTGTCTATACATTCCCTTATCATTGTGCAATGTTTGGCTGGCCATAGATGCCTTGCTTTTTTCTTTTGATCAGCCAGAGGGGTGCTAAAAAAAATAAAAATTAATGGATTCCCCCCATCTATACAAGTGAGGTGGATGGAGCAATCTTATTCCCCGTACACATGATCGGAATTTCCGTCCGAAAAGCCTTGGATGGTTTTTCCGACTGAATTCCGCTCAAGCTTGCCTTGCATACACACAGTCACACAAAAGTTCTCTGAACTTTCAACCGTCAAGAACGCGGTGATGTACAACACTATGACAAGCCAAGAAAATTAAGTTCAATGCTTCCAAGCATGCGTCGAATTGTTTCCGAGCATGCGCAGGAATTTTGCACATCAGAATTGCTACAGACGATCGGAATTTCCGATAGGAACTTTTTCCGCCGGAAAAATAGAGAACCTGCTCTCAAGCTTTTGCTGGCGGAAATTCCGCCAGCAAAAGTCCGATGGAGTATACACACGATCGGAATTTCCGACCAAAAGCTCACATCGGACTTTTGCTGGCGGAATTTCCGATCGTGTGTATGGGGCATAACTCTTGGGGCATTGTATTCTGACAGCGGGTCTCCATTGCTGTCAGGATACACTGATCAGCAATTTGCTGCATCTGGCTGATGAAGAAAATATTTCTAACACTCCCATTCAACAAAAGAGGATAGTTAGATTGACTTCTATCTGTTGATTCAACTATTCAGCTTTAGCCTTTGGCAGTACCATATGGTATTCTTCTATAATAAAGTCCAACTTCACCTTTGAAAAATAACCAAACAAAAAAAAAAAAAATAGGCACATTGAGTGTAAAAATTAAAAAGGCAGATTTGGATGCAATACTCACCTGCTCTTTAACATTGCCCATGGCATCTTCCAGGTTGAATGATATCCAGTGTGATCCAAGCCACTTCCCATTAGCCCAGGCCATCATGGACTCTAGGAGTGCACCTTCACATAGCTTGGACTTGCAGTAATGCTGGACAGAGGGGTGCTCACACATAGTTACATAGTTAGTAAGGTTGAATAAAGACACCAGTCCATCCAGTTCAACCTGAGTGAGTGTGGGTGTGTGTCTACAATTGTCCCTATCCCTGTACATTGTGTCTCACTAACCGGTTCAATACCGGGCATTTTCACCCCCTTCCTTCCCAGACCAATTTTTAGTTTTCAGTGCTGTCACATTTAAACGACAATTGCACGGTCGTGCAAGGTTGTACCCAAACAAAATTGACGTCCTTTTTTCCCCACAAACAGAGCTTTCTTTTGGTGGTATTTGATCACCTCTGCGGTTTTTATTTTTTGCGTTATAAACAAAAGAAGAGCGACAATTTTGAAAAAAACACAATATTTTTTACTTTTTGCTATAATAAATATCCCAATTTTTTTTTAAAAACAAATTTTTTCCTCAGTTTTGGCCGATACGTATTCTTCTACATATTTTTGGTAAAAAAAAATTGCAATAAGCGTATATTGATTGGTTTGCGCAAAAGTTTTAGCGTCTATAAAATATGGGATAGATTTATGGCATTTTTAAAGAAAAATGATTTATTTATTTTTTTTACTAGTAATAGCGGCGATCGCGATTTTTTTTCGTGACTGCGACATTATGGCGGACACATCGGACACTTTTGACACATTTTTGGGACCATTCACATTTATACAGCGATCAATGCTATAAAATTGCATTGATTACTGTGTAAATGTGACAGGCAGTGAAGGGGTTAACCACTAGGGGGAGGGGAGGGGTTAAATGTGTTTCCTAGGGAATGCTTCTAACTGTAGGGGGAGGGGACGCACAAGGGGAGGAGACCGATCAGTGTTCCTCCGTTCTGGGAACACAGATCGCTCTCCTCTGAGCTGACAGGACGTGGATCTGTGTGTTTACACACACAGATCCACGGTCCGGCCCGGTTAACGGGCAATCGCGGGTGCCCGGCGGACATTGCGGCCGCCGGGCACACGCACCGGGTCCTGAGCAACGCGCCCCCTAGGCGGCCGGGAACCCGAGGCCGTCATATGACGTCCACCCAGGATGGGAGATCCCATCTGTGGACGTCATTTGACAATAGGCCGGTGCTGAAGTGGTTAAGATGCTTATCTATTATATTATTATTTATTTAAGGTACCCATATAGTGCCGTCAATTTACGCAGTGCTCCACACATACATCGCACACTCACATCGGTCCCCACCCTCAAGGAGCCCACAATCCAAGGTCCCCAACTCACATTCATATACTAGGGCCAATTTTGGACAGAAGCTAATTAACCTACCAGCACACTTTCTTATATGAATGCCAAGCTGTCCTAAAATAAGGTCCACCCACCACCCACCATCAGGTCATGGATGTCAGCAGCCATGCAATCCTGACTGCAGGAAAAAAGGTATGTATAACAACACAATAGGGTCGGGGTAAAAAATGTTGTTGGTCTTTAAAATACTAATTTTAGAATTTTAAAGTTCTGGTATACTAACATCCCCTTTTGTGTTGTCATTTTAGGCAACAGATGGTCTAATTATTACAGGCAAAACCCAGAACGGCTTTCCTATGGACTGCTGGCATTGTTGTATATAATGATCCTGGCTTTATTCATTACCGTATTCTCCAAGTGTAAGATTTTCCTTTTTTATCCTTCTTGTATTTCAAATTTGTATAAATTATATTATCTGTTTATATTTCTTCATGGCTTTTCACTGCTTGGAAGTGCAATTTATTCTGGTTAGAAGAACACATGGACAGTCTGTGGATTATGATCACATGTTTGGTTTATCTGCAGTGGAGATTTTTTACTGTTACATTTATTGACATTGAACTTTTTTACAATACGTTGATTTCATTATGTAGTGATATAGCTTCTATATAAAATATATCAATTAGTGTTTATACAAATGTAGAGATGGCATGTTGGTTTCATAGCTTTACATATTTTATAAAGTGACTCAGGTAACTTACTTTATTCAGGTAAATACCCCAAATAAAAATGTCACCCGTGTAGTCAGTCTTGAACTGGACTTACGGTATTTAAAGCCAGAAAAGAAAAAAATGTTCTGCACTCTGCCAGCCCCCTCAATCTGTGCAATTGGTCTCTTGCAGTTCTTCACTAGGGTACTCCCTGCCACGGTTCCACTCTTACCACTATCACATACAAAGTAGGAATAATAGCCCTGCATTGCATGTGATGCCACAGAAGAACCACCCACTACTTGGCATGGGGGAGAGAAGAGGAGAGCATTGGAGCCTGTCAGAGTGTGGGGGTCACTGCAAGGGTTTTTCCATCCCGGAGTTGGACTTTAAATAAAAATTAAAAGAATAAAAAATCATTCATGCAAAATACATTTTTTTAGTTTTTTTAAAAAGAAAATATACAGTGAAATATTTGGCACCCTGTATGCAAGACATTCATGTTTGTTCTTTAAACTCTTTAGCCTTGGTTGGTAATTCTCCTCAATACACACATGCATATATACACATATATACATACCAACTGCACTACCAGCACATCATTCTCATTCCTTCCGCTACTTGTTGATACTAACTGGAACGGTTCTGGCATCTAGTCAAGGGATATCCTGAAGCCAACATATACTGTATCAGCACTTTGCAGATATAATTATAGCACACTAGCCAGATCAGATTCTGCCATTGGTGTTAAACTAAACCTGACATTTGAACATTAAAATCCATCACAACTAGAGAGGCTGAAAATTATTCTATGACCATTCTTCCCAAAATGCCATCACAAGCATTGTCGTTACAAATCATTTAGTGGGCCTGTTGTCTCATTTCCAGCCCAACTGTGGATCAGCTAATAAGATATCTGAAGTGCTGGTTGAGTCATCATTATTACAGTGATGGGAAGAAATTGCACTCAGGCCCCATACTGGATAATTCCCCATTTACTTAAAAATGAACAGGCTCAGACATGGCAGAGTATACAAAATGCTAAAATTAGAGGTCTTGTATACATATACAGTATGTGACAACTACTGAACTTTTGACATTTTTACCTGGAATTGCCCTACTGAACATCTCATAATGCAAAGCCACCATTGGCCAAGGTCTTCCACCTGACCTCTGCTCAGGTGGAAGACTTTGGCCAGTGATGGTTTTGATATAGGTTTCAGCACACACACTATAAAAGGCTGTTTTCCCAGCAGTCCTTTGTTAGCATGTTGGGAGTGTAGTGAGGGCCAGCTTTTAGGGAGAGTTGGTTAGTGTAGTGTAATGTGCTGCTACTGCTTTGTGTGTTATACAGTACTCACTGTGAAGACCCAGCAGACTTTTTTAAGACTACTTTTTTTTGTTTGTCAGTGGCAAAGGTGTTTCCTTGCATATCTTTAATAGTAGTTGTTTTTTTTTTTTTTTACCCTAAGAAATAATAATAATAATATTAAAAATATAAAAGGGGTTTTATTTTACTGTAGTGTTTTCGGGTAGCTGTTTGGAGATTATATTTATTTTTGATGTTGTTTTGTGTTTGTGCTTTATTTTTTTGGATTTTATTTTGTTAGGGTCTTTTATTTATTTATTTATTTTTAAGGGGTCAATAACAGCATGATTCTGTTGGTGTTACCACAACAGCTGCCCTTTGTTGGCAGCGAAGCACCGCAGATCATTCAGATGCTGCTTATTCCAACAGAGTCATGCATTAATTATTGGGCTCTGAGATTGAGGAGGAGAATAATGAGAGTGTAAGAGCAAGGGACACCAGGCATGGAGAACCAATTGGTAGTGATGTTCCTACAGCAGCAGCATTCTAACAAGTTGGCTCCAGTTTCCTCCTGTATGCAATTTCCATCATCAGTGTCCAAAAAAGACAAAATATATATCTTTTTTTTACTGATCTCTTTAGTTTCGTCCACTGGCTCCTGTGTTACTATAGGACACAGAAGTTATATAGGGGCCAATGGAGTGAACTACGAGGCACAGTGGGGGATGCAGACATCTGATACATCCAGAGGTGTGCGGGAGGCTAAACAGCATTTCTCAAAGGCAGTGAAGTTCATTGGTGCAGGAGGTGGAACAGGTGGGTATTAAATGCTTTATTTTGCAGGTTGGCCTTGTTTTTCATTTTTTAAACAGTGACAGAGGTGTTTTAAGGATGCTCTGGAACCAGTGGATTTCAAAGGTGCTGTTCCTCCTTGGAACTGTATAGTCAAAGCTTCTAATTGTCAAAGTCTGCCAAATTTTTTCCAAAACATGTAACTTGATACAAAGACTTATTTTCAGGTGAAATTTTGGCCACTAAAACAAGAGTCGTATGGAAGATTTTTTGATACCTATGAAACAAGACAGGAGACACTCCTAATACTTCCCTATATTGTCCGTACCATTTTCATTCTCCAAGTGCCTGTTATACTTTGTATATAGTGTATATTTATAAATATACTTTATGTTTCCATTTTTACAGCCTCTTCATCTGGGAATCTTCAGCTCGTTAGCAAGAAGGAAATTAATGACTTCAACAGTAAAGGTCTGGAGATTCAATTGTGACTGGGGTCAAGTTTTTGATTAAAGTTAAAAGGGATTTCCACTCCTGCTATATAATCTCCTTCCACAACATGTCAACCTGAACAAAAAAATCAGACAGATTCTTGTCTAAATGTCATCTTCAGATTCTAAACATGGTCATAGCCATTAGTCATTCAATAGACCCCTGGAAATGATCTGACCAAGGTCTCAACCCTCCAACTGGCACTAGGCTGGAAATGCCCATACAGTATGTGAACCAGGTGGATTTGTTCCAGTAGACCAGTGCCCATAGACACAGGAAGACACTAAGATACATTTGCAGATCCTACCAACGATACCTCTGACAAATGATCCATGGTCATAAGAAAGTTGAGGAAGGTGCCTGAAGATCTCTAGCGCTGTCACATCTACAGTGAAATAACAGTGATTACACAATGTTTTCTAACCTGTCCAGTAGCTTAATTCCTCAAGAATTGTGTACTGAGACACATCTTCCTTCCATCTTTAGTACTGAGACCCACCACTGTTGCTTGTGTGACTGATCTTATAGAATAAAGTAGCACCAAACACTTCCCACAACATGATAAATAAGAAAAAGAGAGGGGTGGGACTTTAAATGAAGCATGTATCCCTGGAAATGACACGATGCAAATGAAAATGGGCGATACTATGAATACTAAGACTATGAACACACATAACATTGTAGAATCGGTATTAGGTAATCACTGATTTAATGTAAAAAGTTTATGGTAATGGTATTCACAAGGTAAAATAGTGACTTGATAAGTTCACAATGTAAACCATAAATAAACCAGATACATTTAAGCATATAAGATGTATACCAGTGATAATGATAGCGTAATATATTGGTAACATGGTTGGTTCATACTGTACACATGGTAAAAAAAAAAAACACTTTCATTGAAGCGTGTCTCCTTGGTAAAAAGTATAACTATAGTTGTTGATACAGTCCAATTAGTAAATACAATAATTGGTAGTGTTATAGAATAAGAAAGAGAAGGCATCTATTGGCTCTACGCGTTTCGTCGCGACTGCCACTCTTCAGGAGAAAATATGGGGAAGATGTCTAGGTATAGAAACACATGATTAGTTTGTGTAGAGTATACAAAAATATGAGTTATGTAGGGAGAGGGGAGAGGAAAAGAGGGGGAATTGTCCCCATAATCGCCTTGCGTCCTCATTTAAAGTCCCATTTAGCTGTTCCTAGTTTTCTACTTCCCACAACATACCAACCTGAAATAAATATCAGCAATATCCTTGTCTGAATGCCATCTTCAGATTTTAAACATAGCCTCTAGTCATTCACCAGACCCTTGGAAATGATTTGACCACTCTATGAAGAGTGGCAGTTGGGCATGCAATACCCATATGTGAATCAGGTGGATTCTCTCCAGTTGACCAGTGCCTATAGACACAGCAAGGCAGTAAGATACAAAGCAAATCCTGCCTGCGGTACCTCTGACAAATGATGCTGTCATAAGAAGGTTTAGGGAGGTGCTTGGAGATATCTTGTGCTGTCACATCTACAGTGACATAACAGTGATTAGACAATGTTTTCCCACCTGTCCAATGACTTCATTCCTCCAGAGTTATGTGTTGAGACACATCTCCCTTCCACATTTAGTACTGAGACCCACCACTGTTACTTGTGTGACTCACATTATAGACTAAAGTAGCACCAAACTAGTTGGCACCTCCTTCCCACCTCTATGTGCAATAATAAACACGTTCAGTGACAGATGTACTCATCATTGTCCTTTTAAAGTGGACCTTGCAGCTAAAAAGCAAGGTCAACTTCATCTTTCTTTTGGTTAGATCTGGAGGATGCAGAGTACTCAAAATCTTGCTGAGAAGAGAATCCCAGCACTGTGTTGCAGCATCTTCATGTGAGATTTGACATGCTCAACATTCCTCAGGATCTCATAGGTAGAAGGATGACATCCCCCTTGCACCTCAGAACCTGAAGGTACATTTTTCCCCCTACAAGTTTTTCAAGTGTTTTTCAGTAAGAGGGGGCTTCATAAAAAGCAGAACTTGCCAGGGTGTTAGTCTGCCTTCATAGCTACCCTAAACAGCCAGAGCAAGGCATTGGGCTGTCAGATCCAAGAGCAATCAGACCTCTTTATGGCCAGCTACAAATTAGCCTACAGCTGTAAGCCTTTATGTTATAGTCACTAACGGCCACCAGGATTGTCTCCTGATCCTGCCATTTCAACAGGACAGAACAGAAATTATTTAATATAGGAACCTTTTAAGAGACAACTATTCAAAGTAGTTACTGAAAATCAATAGTGGATGGTAAAATTATATGCCCATCCTGCTGGTCTATTTATCAGAATCATTGCATGTACCCAGAATTCTGTGGTTGGGTAAGCATATAACCTTCTGCACTTCCTCCAAGGATGCAGTGCTTGGGTCTGAGCAGCCAATCACTAAGCCCCAACACTGCTATATTGGGGAGATAAAAAGCTCATTAGCTGTGTATGAAAAGTTATGTGATGAAGGACATCTGCAGACAATGGTGGGAGGAACACACATTCAAGTAAGGGGGAAATTATGTAAACTCAGGCATGTGAACTGGGGCTCCCACAGAAGAACAGGGTAGTGGGAAAGCATGGAGAAGGTAACTGTCAGTGGGAGTTTGTCCAGAGAACCTTTCACTTTGACCCACTTGGTCTTTTTTCTTTAATGATGGAATAGTTCTGTTTATTATTCCTCAGCTTGATCTCATGCAATTGTCATTTTTATATTTGGCATTGTGTTTTACATTTTTAGATTGTATATTGCACCTACTCCAATGCATTTTTCCTTTACAGTCAGCAAACTTTCTTCAGAAATGGATCAGCTACAATCAACATTTAAAAGTAAGACAACTAACATAACAAAGCACAAGTAATCAGTTAGAAAAATGTAGTTAAATTATCAAATTGTAAAGTGTATAAGGTTGTAAGGAACCTGTGAAATGACAAATAGCTGAATGGAAGAAATAAAACAATAATAAAAGCCAAGTAATAATAGATGAACCTTGCGAGCCACTTACGGATAAATGCCCAAAAAAATATCAAAATAGTGTATAACCAATCCTGTGTAACCAATCAGCTGCAAACACTCAATCACGTTTCATAATCGTGTAAGTGACAAATAGAAAAAATGTGTCTGCGCTAGATAAAAATTATCGTTTCAATAATAAATGCAAAAATAAATACGTAAAAAAAGTGTTATAGCTAACCAATAAATCAAAAAATAACCATAAGTACATAAATTTGTAAAGTGCTCAGTGCTATATCAAACATGCAATAAATGTGCTCAATCAGAAAATAGAATATCAAAAAATTCGATATAAGTGCTCAATCAAGAAATTGAATACAATATAAAAGGGAATATCTTCTTGTGAATCTAATAAAGTCCAAGACAATGTGCATCCAAAAATGTAAAAGTGCCCAAAAACATTGTCCATATTCAGTGAAATCCACACATCTTTCCTTCTGAAGGTGTATCACCATAAAACGTGCTAAAGTGTCTTCCAGTGTTCCCCACAAGCATATATGCTCACCTTCTTGCGTGTGACACAGTGGTTACACTCTGTCAAACCAAGCTTTGGAGACACTCCTGTGCTCTAATGGAAACCGCTGTGTAGATCTCCAATGCTCTCAATCAAGGTTATATATGCAAAAAGAAAAGAGACTCCATAGTGCAACATTGCATGATGTAATAAAACGTTTTATTGAGAAAAGACTAACTCCCCTTGTGGGGGTACTCACATACTGTGGGTGGGTTAGTGCACCATCCTAAACAGATTAAAAACGGCCGATCTCGTGGTATGGCGTGCGGTGCGGTGTGTCATACGAACTCTCCCTCTCTCTCTCTCTCTGCTGACAGCTCCGTCCAGACCCCTCCCCTACGCGTGTTCGGCACCGGGATCACGTGCCTTCATCTTTCCCCCTGATGAAGGCACGTGATCCCGGTGCTGAACACGCGTAGGGGAGGGGCCTGGACGGAGCTGTCAGCAGAGAGAGAGAGAGAGGGAGAGTTCGTATGACACACCGCACCGCACGCCATACCACGAGATCGGCCGTTTTTAATCTGTTTAGGATGGTGCACTAACGCACCCACAGTATGTGAGTACCCCCACAAGGGGAGTTAGTCTTTTCTCAATAAAACGTTTTATTACATCATGCAATGTTGCACTATGGAGTCTCTTTTCTTTTTGCATATATAACCTTGATTGAGAGCATTGGAGATCTACACAGCGGTTTCCATTAGAGCACAGGAGTGTCTCCAAAGCTTGGTTTGACAGAGTGTAACCACTGTGTCACACGCAAGAAGGTGAGCATATATGCTTGTGGGGAACACTGGAAGACACTTTAGCACGTTTTATGGTGATACACCTTCAGAAGGAAAGATGTGTGGATTTCACTGAATATGGACAATGTTTTTGGGCACGTTTACATTTTTGGATGCACATTGTCTTGGACTTTATTAGATTCACAAGAAGATATTCCCTTTTATATTGTATTCAATTTCTTGATTGAGCACTTATATCGAATTTTTTGATATTCTATTTTCTGATTGAGCACATTTATTGCATGTTTGATATAGCACTGAGCACTTTACAAATTTATGTACTTATGGTTATTTTTTGATTTATTGGTTAGCTATAACACTTTTTTTACGTATTTATTTTTGTATTTATTATTGAAACGATAATTTTTATCTAGCGCAGACACATTTTTTCTATTAATAATAAAAGCCAGTCATCAACGTTAGGAAATGATCTGCTAATCTTCAGGCATTATCCCTTTATTATTTATTCCAAATGAAGGCATAAAATGGGCCCTGGAGTGTTCATGTTTTTGCCTATGGAGGAAATCTGTGCATAAACTGACCAGCAGAGGATCCCACCAACATTTAATTTTAAGTTCTACATTAACTTTAAGCTGAACTCAAGCCAGACAGCTAAATACAGATGAAATACATTTACTGTATATGGAAGCTGTTTTACTTGCTAAAGGATTTGCATTCTGTTCACTCAGTCCTGAGGGACCTACACAACTCTGCCACACAGCACAGACCTGTGTGGCAATGCAGGAGATCTTTTTTTTTCTCAACTGTTGAAAAGTAACACTCAGAAGTCTTGACCCTTCCCCAGCCTGTGATGGGACAATGAAAGGAGAAACATAATACTGATGAGCTCATTCCACTATTACTCTGCAGCACAGCTGTTTGGCTCCTTGTGCTGCTTCTCCCCTTTCCAGTATAAGCTCTACTGTGGGAGGCTAATGCCAGGTCAAATTTAGGTACACACTCTGATCGCTATGGCTGCTGGATTTTGTCTGAACTCAGTCTAAACCCAAGTTAGCAGAACATATGGGAACCTATCACATGATCACATCCCTGCCAGTCCAATCAGCTGTGTCCAGGGCATTCCCCCCTAGTTGCACATACACATTGACCCAAGCAGCCATAAAAGGTCAATGATATCACAATCATTCCCACCCCTTTGTGTATGTGCAATTGTGGGGTGCAAAATGTTGCTGAGCTGTTGATTGAGTCAGTTGGGGTGTGAACATGTGAAAAACGTAATGGTGTATTAGTGAGCACAAGGCATCTTTTATTCTGCCTAAAGTTCATATTTAGCACTATTAGAAGGGTGACCACAGAGGGGTACTTTGTTTAAAATTTCAATTCCTCTTTAACCACTTGACCCCAGGAGATTTACCCCTCTTCATGACCTGGCCATTTTTTGTGATACGGCACTGCGTTACTGTAACTGACAATTGCGCGGTTGTGCAACGCTGTACCCAAATACGTTTTGTGTCCTTTTTTCCCACAAATAGAGCTTTTTTGGGGGGTATTTGATCACCACTGCGGTTTTTATTTTTTGCGCCATAAACAAAAAAAGATCGACAATTATGAAAAAAAAAACAACAATGTTTCTTACTTTCTGCTATAAAACATATCCAAAATAAACATGTAAAAAAATTAAATGTAGCAAAGGTCCCTTGATGCCTAATGGTGACCTCCAGAGTTAGGGACAGCTGACATCCAGAGTGGGTTACAAGGCATGGTGGGTGTACTGCAAGATGAAATGGTGGGCACCAGACACTTTTTGAATGCAAAGAGATTTGTTGTCTCTTGAACAGAACTGTGGGAGAGAGGGTTAGGGCTAGGACACCCTTAGGTAGATGCAATGTTAATTGGTAGACTCCGAGACTTCTGTAGGCAGACAGCTATACAGGTGAAGGCCTTCAGCCAGACACCGCTTCTGTATAGGTAGGACCGCTGTCTCCTATGGCAACAATCTTGTAGCAGTTACTAACGATAGTTGTATTCAACTATTGGCAACACAAACAGTTCTCCTCTTCCTTCACAGTCACCCACTGTGGGTCTTCACTCAACAAACTCCCAGTCTTTCACTAGACTTCGGATCTAATAGCCACTGGATCTTCTGAGCTCTTCCACTTTTAGCACTCAGTATCTTCCTCAAGCGTCACCCCCGCTTTCCTGCTGGGTCCCTGGTTTGGCACTCACAGATACTCTTTAAGCGGCCTACTGACCCTCTAGGTCCCTGTTTGCCCCCCCACTGATGCTCTGCAAGCGTCACCTCTGCTGTCCTGCTGGGTCCCTGGCTTGGCACTTGCTGAAGTTTTTCCACTTCTACAAGGTCCCTGGCTGGTGAGAAGACTGTTCTGGTGCTGGCTTCAGCAGTGGTTTCTTGTAATGAGGTGGACGGTCCCTTAGTGGCGACAGCTTCCCCTCCTACCTCCAACCACAGCTGGTTTACCATCCGGCTGAACCGCTACTTCTGGTTGGACTACAAACTAGCAGTCCTAACCCTACGCTGCTCTCCTGCTCCTGGAAAGGCCCTCAGGCAGCCTAGCAGCCAAATTTCCCTGGGTTTCTAGCCTAGCAGCCCGGGACAGCACAACACACATCCACCCACACAGCCGTCTAGGTGGCACAGAACCCCGATCACCTGACTCCACCCAAATATATAGGCTCTCTCAGCCAAGGGACAAAAGAAAATCCCTGCCCATTGGCTGAGACAACCCATCCATTCATTTCGAGCTTGCAAAGCCCCTGTCTTATCTAATGTCACTAGCATAGTGCAACCCAGTGACAGAAGTGAAAGGGTCCAACAAGTCCAGACCTAGAGAGGAATCAATCAATCTCCTAACAATTGGCCAAGGCAACTATCCTCTGGCAACTAAATTTGATAGCAACCATGCCTAAACATCACGGTGCTGCACAAATTTCATCACTTTAAGCCAATATGTATTCTACTACATATTTTTGGTAAAAAAAATCCCAATAAGCATATATTGAATGGTTTGCACAAAAGTTATAGCGTCTACAGACTATGGGATAGTTTTATAAAACTATAGCTGCTTTATAAAACTGAGCTGCCCAGTTTGTGGCAAGTCAAACATAATTTATACCATAACAGACCAGCTAGGAAGGCAGCGCTGGAGAAACTGTTGGAATTTGTGAAGACAGAGGTCCCCAGCGCAGACAGCGATTTTTTTGGACAGGAAAATTGGTAGCTTGAGGAGCACATACAGGAGGGAGCGTAATAAGGTCCTGGCATCCCAGAGGTCAGGAGCAGCAGCAGAGGACGTGTATGTACCCAGTCTGTGGTACTACAACAAAATGCGTTTTCTGGAAGACCAGACTGAAGTGAGGTCATCACTTTCCACACTTCCTTCTCCCCCAGCTGAGGCTTCCAAGGACCAACCTGGGCCTTCCATCCAGAAAGAAGTGGAGGAACCCAGCTTGAGGCAGGTATATAATTTTTCTACATATTTCTTGTCCTAAAATTAATGATGTTAACTAGATGTTATTATTGATAAGAAATTAATGATTAAACAAAAAGTGTTTTACATATCAATAGATAGTAGTGGCCAAAAATGATTGGGCCAAGAATGAAAAATGCTGGAGTCAGAATGATAGTCTTTTCTATTTATTAACATTCAATTTGCAACAGGCTGAAAATTGTGTGTGATTGATGAAGCAAAAACTAAAACTATGTCCCTTTTTTAAACACAGGAAAGCCTCAGCCAGGATGAGGGTCTGGAATGTGGCAGCCAGGAGGTGGCAGAGGGAAGTGGCAGCCAGGAGGTGGCAGGGAGAAGTGGCAGCCAGGAGGTGGCCGGGCCCAGTGGACTGACCCAATCCCAGGTCCCTTCCCTGCGCCTTCCACACAAAAGGCCCAGGAAGGGGAGGAACGTGGAGGAGGCAGCACTTGCCCTCATTCGGGATGCTCATGCGACCCTGAGAGAACCCCCCAGCGTTCAAGAGGGCTATGGCTGCATAGTAGCAGCGAAAATGCAGGAAATGGAGGAGGGCCAACGCCTCTTATGTGAGAACATCATTTTACAGACCCTAAATAAGGGGTTGAGTGGCCAAATGGCAGAAAGTACACACCTTTCTGAGTTCGTCCATCCTCCTCCACCTCCTCCACCTCCTGCCACAAGTCAACGAACAAAGCCACAGAGTGCAGGGAAGCGTGGAAGGGAGACAAGAGAGTGATGGCTTGGGTTTAGTCTGGTCTGACAGAAGAAGCAGGCTGTTGTGGTACCACAGCCTGGGGACATATATGTTATCTGCTGCTGTTCCTGATCTCTCGGAGTTCAGGACCAGATTGTGCTCCTTATTGTATGGACTCCTCAGGCTACCAATTTTCTTTTTCAAATAGTTGATGTGTGCCTTGGGGTACAAAGGCTTCGCAAATTTTTGCAGTTTCTCCAGCGTTGCCTTTCCTCTTTCTTTTGTTATGACCCAGAATAAATGGTAATTTTGTTTTCAACAAATACTTGCCTATGTGTTTTTATTAAAAAAGGACAGTTTGTTTGTGAGTAGGCAGGTACCTTTCAAAAATACAATGTCAAATTAACAAGGGACACCAACCTCCTTGAGGTTAAAAAATACAAGATAATAATGTTGTTGTGGTAACTTGACACACAAAAAATAAAAAAATAAAAATATGGAGTTCACTAGAAAATAAATTTAAAATAATCAAAAAAAAGGAGATCTTGATTTAAATAAAAAAAGGAAAAAAAAATACTATAAAACACAATTCTAAACATTATTGTGGAGATCTGACTTTAAAAACTAAAAATATTATTAAGGAGATCACAAGAAATAATAAAGAAATAAGTTTGTCAGAATTGTGTGAATATCAGCAGCAAAACAATTTCATTCTTCTAGCATTATAAAGAACAAAAGAATGCGCTGCATTAAAAGATCCATAAATTTACAGCGTGACGAATGTGCTATCTCCATTACGAACGCTAGTTTTACCAGACCGAGCGCTTCCGTCTCTGATTCTGAGCATGCATGGTTTTTTGCACCTCGAAAATGGAGAACCTGCTCTCAATCGTTTGCTGGCGGGAATTCCGCCAGCAACAGTCTGATGGAGCATACACACGGTCGGAATTTCCATCCAAAAGCTCACATCGGACTTTTGCTGGTGAAATTTCCGATCGTGTGTACGCGGCATTAGTGTTTGTCCTGGCACAGAGCGGCGGCCCTGCCGCAGTAAATGTACGGTGAGTGGTCCACAAATGGTTAAAAGTGTTGGCTGGGGGAGCAGGGGCTTATATTTAATGCTAAGTTAACCTTAAAGCAGAACTAAAGCCTCCTATATTTTAAAGCCAAGTTAGCTAGATGTCTTTACTTCTGTTTGATCTGCAGTTGGCATGGTGCTGTACATGTGATCAGCTATGACACCAGCCTTTTTATGGCTTGACAGTTGGTTTGAGAACTAATATAAGCACACTAGTAACTGTAACAGGTAAAATTCATGACATGCTTTGAATGTAAGGTTTTGGGAAACAGGTAAATGGGTGGGTTTAGTTCCACTTTATAGACATGATATGATTGCCGATTGCCTTAATCTGTAAGTCGGTAAAGAGACAAAACTTGTGGTTCAAAAGTGTCTGACACCAAAGTATCTGTGCTGATCTCCAGTGGCGTCTCCAGCTTTCATCTTTAGGGGGGGCACATGGGGGGACAGGGACAAAAGTAGGGGGGCAACTATAAAATGCAAATATATATATATATATATATATATATATATATATATATATATATATACAGTATATATATATATATATATATATATATATATATATATATATATATATCCTGGGGCCCTTTACTACAACCCCACAACGGCCCTTTCACGTGTTCTGCAGTGAGCTCCCTTCCTACTGTATTGGGGCCCCCCCAGGGTGGTAAAACAGGGTGGTAAAACAAGAGATATATGTCACCAGCATACCAAGAAAATATAAGGATCCAAAGCAGTGGGAGAACTATCAGGGTTGCAAAGGTTGTCTTGCCACCAGGCCCTGGTGTTCTGCCACTGTGGGGTTCCCCAGCCTCCTCTTGCTGTCCTGCCCCTGCTATTGACAGCGCTGGTCTGGCATCTCTTGGAATTTACAGGCTGGTTCTCCTGTCCTAAGGACAGGAGAAATCAGTCTGTTTTTTCAGTAACTGAGAGTCCTGGTGGAGTCCTTCCTGCAACTCGCTCTTCTCCCTGCTAATGAGGATGCAGGGGAAGGAGCAGATCGGGCGGCCGTGGTTGTGTGAGCGCTCGCATTATGCAGTGTCAGCGAGCAGAGGGAGGGGGGAGGAATCACCCGCAGGAGCTGACTGGGGACTCTCTTCCTCTTAGACATTGATTTTTTGTAAAAAAAAAAAAATTTTTTTTTTTAATTGGGGGGGGGGGGGGGGGGGGCACATGGTGGGGCACAGCATAATGTTGGGGGGGTCAGGGCCCCCTCTGCCCCCCCTAGGGACGCCATTGCTGATCTCAAGCTGTTTTAGCAGCAGCATTATAGCTAATGATGAAAGCCACCAGTCACAAGAGGTGGAACATGTGTCTGATGTCTGGGCTGAATATCCTAAAGTGTAAAGAGTGTTTTTCAGACTTTATTATTCTTTATCATTTGAGTGTCATTATTGCCTTTCTGGATTGTTCTAGACAAGAAGTGTCAAGATGACTGGATACAATTTGAGAACAGCTGCTATTACATAAGCAAGACCAAATTTGATTGGACAGAAGCCAGGACCATGTGCCAAAAAAAAGAAAGTGACTTGCTTGTAATTAACAGTGCAAAAGAACAGGTGAGATACTGTAAGGGCCAATCCCTCCAAATGAGGGACAGTTGTGGACTTCAACATTCAAAGCAGACTTTTTTATTGCTATATTAACCACTTGCCGCCCAGGCCAATTTTAACATTTTTCACATACATGTCAAAATCTGAATTTTTTGCTAGAAATTGTATATTTTATGAAAGCGGAGGCCCTGGAGAACAAAATGTTAGTTGTTCCAATTTTTGTTTTATTTTACACGATATTTGCGCAGCTGTTAATGTAATGAAAAATTTCTGTAAAAAATACACTTAAATTAATTTTAGTGCACACAAACACAATATCATTCCCAATTTTTGGGGGAAAATGTAAAAGACAATGTTGTGTCAAGTAAATAGATACCAAATATGTCAAGATTTAATCACTTGCCGATCGCCTAACTGTAAATATACGTCATTAATTTGACCTTAAATACCAAAATTATGGCAGCAACTAGCTGCCATAACGCCAGTATCTTTATGTACAGCAGGCAGCCAGTTTTCAGATAAAAGTGGTCTCAGCTGTGGGTCTGCCTGAAAAGTCACTTTTATAGGGCCGCAGGGGAGGTGCTCCCCCTCCCGCTGCTTCCGGGTGTTTCCCGAGCTTACCAGACCCATCGGTAACCTGGGAAACCATCCGGTGCTGCCGATCGTCAGGCAGGAAGCCGGGTGAGGGCAAGATAGCTCCCACTCGACTCTATGGCCTTGAAGGACCGGAGCAACGTCTGAAGTCACTTACACCTCCCAGCCTTAAAGAGATGGGTTTTTTTTCCCCTCTTAAAGGCAAAATGTCTTTTTTTCTTTTTTTTTTTTTTTTGCTTTCAAAGGTAAATGAGAGATCTGAGGTCTCTTTGACCCCAGATCTCTCAATAAAGAGGACCTGTCATGCCTAATTCTATTGCGAGGGATGTTTACATTCCTTGTAATAGGAATAAAAGTGATTAAAAAAAGGGACGGTGTAAAAGTAAAAACTAAGATAAATAAGATTTTTTTTCAAAGCATTCCATACTCCAAGCTCGCACACAGAAGCGAACACATACATAAGTCGCACCCACATATGTAAACGGTGATCAAACCACACGTGTGAGGTATTGCCACGATCGTTAGTGTGAGAGCAATAATTCTATCACAAGACCTCCTCTGTAACTCTAAACAGTAACCTGTAAAAATATTTAAAGCGTTGCCTATGGAGATTTGTAAGTCTCGTAGTTTGTCGCCATTCCACGAGTGTACGCAATTTTAAAGCATGACATCTATATACTCGGCATAACATCATCTTTCACATTATAGAAAAAAAATTGGCTAACTTTACTGTTGATTTTATTTTTTATTCATTAAAAAAATGCGTTTGAAAGACCGCTGTGCAAATACAGTGTGCAGTGGCATCGGGAGGGGGGCTGACAGGGGTTGGAGCCCTGAGTGTGCCCCAAAAAAGCCCCGGGTCTCGATAGTCCTAAATTCATTATTAGCCTCGAGCCATTTCCACAGGCAACAGGGAATGATCTTCCACTTATCCAGCGTGGCTGAGTGACGTACAAAAAGTCCCGCCTTCGGGACCCGGCTCCTATGATGAACGTCCCACTGGTCCAATGCCGAGACCGCAGGACGTGTGACGTCCATCATAGGTGCCACCGGGTCCAGGAGGAGGCGGGAATGACACTGCGGCCACACTGGGCACTGGGAAGTCCCCACTTGCGCTATGTAAATGGGCGGGCAGCAGAGCGGCTCTCCTATCCTGGCTCTCTCTCCCTGGTGCGTGCAGCTTGCTGTGGAGTGCTCGGAATGAGATGGGCTACACTACACAGGTAAGGCTGAGCTGCAGGAGTGTCAAGAGGTCACCTGTCACGGGGGGGTCAATGTATGTGTCAGCGGGGGTCAGTGTATGTGTCAGGGGGGTCAGTGTATATGTCAGGGGGGTCAGTGTATGTGTCAGGGGGGGTTAGTGTATGTGTCAGGGGGGTTAGTGTAGGTGTCAGGGGGGTCAGTGTAGGTGTCAGGGGGATCAGTGTATGTGTCAGGGGGATCAGTGTATGTGTCAGGGGGATCAGTGTATGTGTCAGGGGGATCAGTGTATGTGTCAGGGGGGTCAATGTAGGCATCAGGGGGGGTCAATGTAGGTGTCAATGTAGGTGTCAGGGGGGTCAATGTATGTGTCAGGGGGATCAATGTGTGTGTCAGGGGGTCAGTGTATGTGTCAGGGGGATCAATGTATGTGTCAGGGGGATCAATGTATGTGTCAGGGGGTCAGTGTATGTGTCAAGGGGGATCAGTATAGGTGTCAGGGGGGTCAGCGTATGTGTCAGGGGGGGTCAGCGTATGTGTCAGGGGGGTCAGTGTATGTGTCAGGGGGATCAATGTAGGTGTCAGGGGGATCAGTGTATGTGTCAGGGGGGTCAGTGTATGTGTCAGGGGGGTCAGTGTATGTGTCAGGGGGGTCAGTGTATATGTCAGGGGGGTCAGTGTATGTGTCAGGGGGGTCAGTGTATGCGTCGGGGGTCAGTGTATGTGTCGGGGGGGTCAGTGTATGTGTCCGGGGGGTCAGTGTATGTGTCAGGGGGGTCAGTGTATGTGTCAAGAGGGGAGAAATGTAGGTGTCGGGGGAGCAATGTATCTGTCAGGGGGATCGGTGTAGGTGTCGGCGGGTCAGTGTATGTGTCAGGGGGGTCAGTGTATGTGTCAGGGGGATCAGTGTATGTGTCAGGGGGATCAATGTAGGTGTCAGGGGGATCAATGTAAGTGTCAGGGGGGTCAGTGTAAGTGTTAGGGGGGTCAGTGTAGGTGTCAGGGGGATCAGTGTATGTGTCGGGGGATCAATGTAGGTGTCAAGGGGGTCAGTGTAGGTGTCAGGGGGATCAGTGTAGGTGTCAGGGGGATCAGTGTATGTGTCAGGGGGATCAGTGTATGTGTCAGGGGATCAATGTAGGTGTCAAGGGGGTCAGTGTAGGTGTCAGGGGGATCAGTGTAGGTGTCAGGGGGATCAGTGTAGGTGTCAGGGGGATCAGTGTATGTGTCAGGGGGGTCAAAGTAGGTGTAAGGGGGGTCAATGTATGTGTCAGGGGGGTCAATGTATGTGTCAGAGGGGTCAGCGTATGTGTCAGGGGGATCAATGTAGGGGTCTGGTAGGACAATTTAGTGGTCAGCATGGATAGGCACTGGTGAGCCAGCCAGCAACCAGCAAGTGAGCCCAACCCCCCCGCCAAGCAGTCAATCCCCCGCCGTTGCCGGTCTTGGACTTCGGGCTGAAGCCCCTGGTCTTTTTCACACCTAGCAACGCCCCTGACAGTGTGACATAAAATATTGCAATGACTGCCATTTTTTTCTCTAGGGTCTCTGCTAAAAAATATATATAATGTTTGGAGGTTCTAAGTCATTTTCTAGCAAAAAATACAGATTTTTACTTGTAAGCAACAAATGTAAAAAAAAAGGCCTGGTCTTTAAGTGGTTAAAATGGCCCATGCCTGTGGAAACGGAACAAACTACAGTACCTAAAATTACCCATACGCAAAAGCCCTCAGAGGTTAAAGCAACCGTGTCACTACAGGGATAAAACTGGACTGAAGATGTACCTGTAAAAGCTATTATATACACATTTTTTCTGGTGGTCCATGTGTTGAAAAGCTTCTGTAATGCTGTTTCCTGGCTTCAATTTCTGATGGTTGCCATTTTTTTAGCTTTTTATTGCCGGCAAAACAAATCCAACCTCCTTCAAGCGTTTCTGGCTTGGTCTGCACGATACCGATGAGGAAGGATTGTGGAAATGGGTGGATGAAACAAACTATGAAACATCTTACAAGTAAGTATATATGAATAACATAAACTGCTCTGATTTTCAGTTGAGAACAATCACAGTCATGAGAATCTCTTTACAAATAGTGTAATTTCTCTTTAAGGGAACACTGTACTCACCACTTTCTGTATAAAGTGTTGTCAAGATGTTGGTGCTTGCACTGAACTGTGTGCTCACATCTCCCCAGCTATGTTACAAGGGCTCATTGACTTTGCAAGTTTAATGCCCCATACACACGGTCGGACTTTGTTCGGACATTCCGACAACAAAATCCTAGGATTTTTTCCGACGGATGTTGGCTCAAACTTGTCTTGCATACACACGGTCACACAAAGTTGTCAGAAAATCCGATCGTTCTGAACGCGGTGACGTAAAACACGTACGTCGGGACTATAAACGGGGCAGTGGCCAATAGCTTTCATCTCTTTATTTATTCTGAGCATGCGTGGCACTTTGTCCGTCGGATTTGTGTACACACGATCGGAATTTCCGACAACGGATTTTGTTGTCGGAAAATTTTATATCCTGCTCTCAAACTTTGTGTGTCGGAAAATCCGATGGAAAATGTGTGATGGAGCCTACACACGGTCGGAATTTCCGACAACAAGGTCCTATCACACATTTTCCGTAGGAACATCCGACCGTGTGTACAGGGCATTAGAGGTAGGAGTCAGAGAAAGGGGCAACCCCCCCTGGGTTTGGGATTCCTGGTGTGCTCTGGAAGGTAGCTTTGGAGACTCCCAGGCAGAGTAGGGTGCCTGTGTTCCGTCAGATTAGGCGACCCATCAAATCTTGTAACGGAAGTGATGTTCTGCCACAGTCATTTTGGTACACCACACACTCAGCCGCAGTAAGCCTACAGTTGAAGTTGTCAAGCAGACATCTTTTTACACCCACCGGAGTCTTGCATTTCACACTTTTTTTTACCAATTAACTGAGCTTATATCATCAAATATAGTATTTAGAAGCCCGTGACACTGTTTTGTTGTTGAATTTTAAAAGCAGCGGTCTTTTGTCAGATTAGCAAACCTTTGAGATCAGCATGCTTGCCGCTGCTTTTAAAATTCAACATCAAAGCAGTTTCACAGACTTCTAAATACTGTATTTGACGATGTAAGCTCAGTTTAATGGTAAAAATAAGTGTAAAATGCAAGACTTCGTGGGTGTAAAAAGATGTCTGCTTGGCGACTTCAGACTGTAGGCTTAGTGTGCCTGAGTGTGGGGTGTACCAAGACAGTCGTTATGGAACGTCACTTCCATTACAAAATCTGAAGGGTCGCCTAATCTGACGGAACACCTGCACAAATATCCTGATGGCACGTCATACAGCAAGTATTGAATGCAGTGCCACCTTAATGTGATGAAAGAGAGAAAGACAATCACTGGGCCACCAGCTGCTGGCCATTTTTTTTCTTACTACACAAGATAAACAAATATCAGAATATTATTTTATCCACTCTAGCAAGGGGAGGAATGGGAATCTTTGGCCTGGGGACAAACATAACTACATGGGTATTTCGAGTTAGGGACACATTTCTGTGGACAAAAGAATGTGTACCGAAAAACGTGTACCATGGTGCCTCATTAAATGGTGAACATGGTGAAAGGTGGTTGTTCCTAAAGGACATATTGTGGCACACCTTTTCACATCTTTCCGTATCAGCTTTTTTTTATTCTGCCACATGATATCTTGGAGCAAAAAAAATGCTGTGACTGCAGGTCCATAGTTCCCAACTTTCCCTGATTTTGAGGAACAAATTCCCTTTGTCCCTCTTTCCTCCTCATTTGCCCTGTTTGCCCCTCATTTTGGTCTTATCTATTTAATTGTATATAAAATGCACTACATATGTATCAAAAAGTGTTAAAACCTTTCATCCAATTTCTAAATTGCTGCATTTGTAAATTCCAAAAGCCAATATAAAGGAATAGTAGTGGTAAGAATGCACTTGTGGGTTTAACCAATCTTTTTTTTTTGTACAATTCTCTTTTAATGGGGGCATGGCAGGGTGTGTGTCCTATGCCTACATACTTTTGCTAATAGGTGTCCATCATTCCCATCTGAGAAAGTTGGGAGGTATGCAGGTCTAAATGAGGAGCTTGAAGCTATATATTGTTCACCATATGTCACTTAACTCACACTGATCAGTATCTGAATGGTGCAGTATCTTTCCCTAGGGCCACTAGCCCAATAAATCCTTTTAATATTGGTTCAGGAGGCAAATGCTCCCCATTTCTAGTCCACTAG
Organism: Aquarana catesbeiana; assembly: GCF_042186555.1. Taxonomy (NCBI): domain Eukaryota; kingdom Metazoa; phylum Chordata; class Amphibia; order Anura; family Ranidae; genus Aquarana; species Aquarana catesbeiana. Next base: position 635,184,709 of record NC_133326.1, read on the forward strand.
TATGGCAGGTATGTACTACAATGCCTTGCACACTGGAGCACCAAGGCTCTGGACACTTTACAACTAGTGCATTAAAGCCCACACAATATTTTTCTTCATACTTTCTGCATTGAACAACTACATTTTGGCAGAATACTTTCATTGTTTTTATTTTATTTAAATGGGTTGTAAAGGCATAATGTTTTTTATTCTGCATGCTATGCGTTAAGATAAAAAGCCTTCTGTGTGCAGCAGCCCCCCTCAGCCCCCCTAATACTTATCTGAGACCCATCTCTGTCCAACTAGTGTCTTGGCCATCTAAGACTCTCCCTCCTGATTGGCTGAGACAAAGTCAGCCAATCAGGAAGGGGGGGGGGTTGGGGCCATGCCCCGGCCCCTTGTCTGAATGGATACAGGGAGCTGTGACTCAGCTCACATGCCCCCATAGCAAGCTGCTTGCTGTGGGGGCACTCGACAGGAGGGAGGGGCCAGGAGCACAGAAGAGGGACCCAGGAAGAGGAAGATCTGGGTTGCTCTGTATAAAACCACTGCACAGAAGAGGTAAGTATAACATGTTTGTGTTTTTTATAGAAAAAAAAAAACAAGACTTTACTATCACTTTAAGTATGCTAAATTATTGTTTTGTTTTTGATACATTAGTAGTCTTTGCCACAAATGAACAGCTAAAAAAATGTACCACTATTCTGATAAACCGACATTAAAAGCCATTCTAATGGTCATGTTGCAGAATTTCCTGGGCACCTGCAGGTCACTATAGCTGATTATTTTATTATGACCAAGACAAAAAATTGAATATGAAATATTCTATATCAATACTGTATATCTGTATAGGAAGGTGGTAAGTGGAGCTATTAGCTCATTTTCACATGTTTTCCAGGCTTCTATGCAGAGCTCAATAGCTGAAATTTACACACAAACATGAATAAGTCATAGCAATGACTCCCCTTTTAAGTCATAAATAACATGCCTAAAATAATGCCTAAAATAATACTTTGGCTATGGTCTCACTTAAGAAAAATGAATTGTGCTCTGGAAAGCCTTCATCTCTTAATAAATGTTATTTTCTACAGAAATAATTGTATACATAAAGTAAAAATGATAGAAATCTTACTTTCAAATTTTTGAACTTTAACCACTTAGAGGCACTTTCACTCTCTTCCTGCCCAGGCCAATTTTCAGCTTTCAGCTCTGTCGCACTTTAAATGACAATTGCGCGGTCATGCAACACTGTAACCAAATGACATTTTTTGTCATTTCTTTCACATAAATAGAGCTTTCCTTTGGAGGTATTTAATCACCACTTTTTTTTTTTTTTTGCTAAACAAATAAAAAAAGGCCAAAAAATTTGAAAAAAAACAAAAACATTTTTCATAGTTTGTTATAAAATTTTGCAATTTGATGCACTGATGGCCACTGATGGGATGGCACTGTTGGGCACTGATGGGCACTAATAGGTGACACTGATGGGGAGGCACTGATTGATAGCACTGATGAACAATGATTGGCAGCACTGGTGGGCACTGTTGGAACTGCACTGGTAATCAGACACTGATAATCACTGCTCACATTATCAGTGTCAATGTCCCTTTATTACAAGCCGGTTATCGGCTCTCTTTTTCTCTCCTCACGCTGTCAGGAAAGAAAAGCCGATAACCGGCCTGTGTTGACATCCGTGATCAGCTGTCATTGGACATAGCTGATCACGTGGTAAAGGGCCGCTGTGATGAGCCCTTTATCCCAATCTGTGATCAGCTGAATCCAAAGGACTCAGTCAATAGGTGCCCTCCCGGCAAAGTAAGCCCGTGCTGTAGCCGTCATTCAGCTATAGCACGAATGGGAAGGGGTTAAAAAAATAGAAATAAAATTGATCCAAATCCATTTTAGGTTTCCTTTAACTGAACTTGCTCTGTAATATTGAAGATGTTTTTTAACTCATCCAAGTGGTGAAAAACATTACAGAATAAGTTCAGTTGAATGTGACCTACTGCTACTAGTTATAGCATGAACAGCACATGGCTATCAGGTGTTCTGGTAAGCAAGGAATTTACAACAAGCTGCTAATGACATTGTGATTCTCGGCTCACTGATAGTTTCAAGTGCAAATAGGTTAGTTGTTTCCTGAGCTGTATCACGCTGAGTTGTAGAAGCAGCTGCAATCACAATGAACGCTTAGCCGTTATAATTTAGTTAGCGTTTGGCGTATTCAGGCTTAGAATGATTTAGTGATTTAGTGTCCAGAGGTCACTGAAACCGAGATGCTCAGGCCAAATTTAACAGTGTTAGTATGCATTGGTTAACTTAAAAAGAACTTTGTGACTACTGTTTCTAAAATAGTAGATTAGTAGCAAAATATTGTCTACATTTAAAAATATTTTAAGAGCATATAATGCTTTCTTTCATTATAGGCTGACTATACAGTATATCATTTTTTTAATACTGTATCTGTCAATCACACTATGAAAAAGAGGCACACAGCCATCTTCAAGCAGCAATAACAACAGCAGGCCAAAAGGTAATTATATACAAATGAACCTCTGCCTTTCCGATAGGCCCTATTTATATTTACAATTACCCTCTCGTTATCCATTACAAGTGGTAGAGAAATCTAAACACTACAGAATACACATCCATAATGATTTACTAATTTTGTTGTAATGAATGTGCAACCAATTCTATCATAAATGTAAAATAAACTTCTAGTGTGGAGTAATCTCCCCCTACACCTGATTGGAAGAATTAATGTGATATTTCTCCTTAAATTTATTATGTATGCATAATAGCTCCTCATTTAGACCTGTTATTTACCGTGTGCTGTGCAGGGGGTCCGTGTGCTGTGCAGGGGGTCCGTGTGCTGTGCAGGGGGTAAGTGTACTGTGCAGGGGTCCTTGTGCTGTGCAGGGGGGCCGTGTGCTGTGCAGGGGGGCCGTGTGCTGTGCAGGGGGGCCATGTGCTGTGCAGGGGGGCCGTGTGCTGTGCAGGGGGTCCATGTGCTGTGCAGGGGGTCCGTGTGCTGTGCAAGGGGGCTGTATAATGTGCAGGGGGTCCGTGTGCTGTGCAGGGGGTAAGTGTACTGTGCAGGGGTCCTTGTGCTGTGCAGGGGGGGCCGTGTACTGTGCAGGGGGTCCGTGTGCTGTGCAGGGGGCTGTGTAAAGTTTTTTTTCTTGAAACTTCCCTCTTCAAATTAGGGTTTGTGTTATACGCTGAGAAATATGGTAAATGCAAATGAACTATTTTATGCAAAGTTTATTGCAAACGGCATACTTTACATTTTGTCACATGGATGACAAATCTAAACAGGTGTTAAATCACTCTGCCTTTCATATCTGAAGGCCAGTTAAAAAAACTCCAGGAAGCTGAAATATATGTCAGGAACATTGTAAAGTACATTACATATTATTGGTAATAAAGGTTGTCTGACACTTCCCAACAAGAATTCTCTTGCCTTTGTGGCTGTGTGTGCTAAAGACACAGCGTAGGGAGAAGGAACGCACCAAATCCTACAACATCCAAGAGTTCACGAGAACGCAGACTGAGGACGTGCACTTCCTGCGGTGTCTGAGAGATTGCGAGAAGGCTGACTGAGGACGTGCAGTCCCGCGGCATCGGAGTTGAGAGATCCAGAGATCCCAGTGGTCAGGGGCCACAAGAGATAGATTTTACAAAAAGTCCCAGGGGGACATATTAAACCAGAACACAGGCCGCAATTGGCCCGCGGGTCGGACTTTGGACATGCCTGGCCTAGAACATCTTCCAAACTAAAATAGCTGAGACTGCTTTACAGACCCCCAAAATTATTGCAGGTTAGGCCTTCCAAATTACATTTTTTTTTTTTTTACTTTCTAGCTAACACAAATGGCTTTAACTAACAGGTTAAAAAACACAGCCATGAAGTTGGCTGCATGTCCGCTGGATCCTATGAAGGTCTTTGCAATTTGCTGCATAGATATTCAGCATTAACCCATCCACCATTGATACTTCAATTCTGACTCGGCACAGTGGTCAAAAAGTACTTGGGTGGGACCCCAAACTAATTTCACAGCATGCCCTATGGTGATATTTCATGACCTAAAATACATCTCCCAAATTTCTAAAAATGGTACAGTGCTGTGAAAAAGTATTTGCCCCTTCCTGATTTTCTTTGGGGTTTTTTTGCATATTTGTCACACTTAAGTGATTCTGATCAAACTAATTTTAATATTACACAAATATAACCCGAGTAAATACAAAATGCAGTTTTTAAATGATGATTTCATTTATTAAGGGAAAAAAGCTGTCCAAACCTGCCTGGCTATGTGAAAAAGTAATTGCCTCCTAAATCTAATAACTGGTTGTGCTACCCTTGGCGGCAACAACTTCAATCAAGCGTTTGCGATAACTGACATTGAGTCTTTCTCATCCCTGTGGAGGATATTTGGTCCACTCTTCTTTGCAGAATTGTTTTAATTCAGAGACATTTCAAGCATGAACTGGTTTTCAAGCATGAATGGCCTTTATACGGTCATGCCACAGGATCTCAATCGGATTTAAGTCCGGGCTTTGACTAGGCCACTAAAACATTAATTTTGTTTTTTTGAGGCATTCAGAGATGAACTTGCTGGTGTGTTTCAGATCATTGATCTGCTGCGTAACCCAAGTGCGCTTGAGCTTGAGGTCATGAACTGATGGCCGGACATTATCCTTCAGGATTTTCTGGCAGAGCTCAGAATTCATGGAATTCATGGTTCCATCAATTATGGCAAGTCGTCCAGGTCCTGAATCTGCAAAGCAGCCCCAGACCATCACACTACCACCACCATGTTTGACTGTTGGTAGGATGTTCTTTTTATATAATGTTGGTTAGTTTTATGCCAGATGTAACGGAATGCACACTTTTAAAAAAGTTTAACTTTTGTCCCATCAGTCCACAGAATATTTGCCCATAAGTCTTGGGGAAAATCAAGATGATTTTTGGCAAAAGTTAGATGACCCTTCTTTTTGGTCAACAGTAGCTTTCGCCTTGGAACTCTCCCATGGATGCCATTTTTGCCCAATCCGTTTCTTATTGTTGAATCCTGGACACTGACCATACCTGAGGCAAGTGAGGCCTGCAGTTCTTTAAATGTTGTTCTGGGTTCTTTTATGACCTCCTGGATGAGTCACGTTGTCCTCTTGGAGTAAATTTGGTAGGCCGGCCACTCCTGGGAAGGTTCACCACTGTTCCAAGTTTTCTCCAATTGTGGATAATGACTCCCACTGTGGTTTGCTGGAGTCCCAAAGCCTTAAAAATGGCTTTGTAACCTTTTCCAGACTGATTCATGTAGATTACTTTGTTTCTCAACTGTTCTTGAATTTCTTTAGATTATGGCATGATGTGTTGCTTTTTTGAGATTTTTTTTAGTGTACTTCACTTTATCAGATAAATGCTATTTAAGGGATTTCTTGATTCAACAGGTCTAGCAGTAATCAGGCCTGGGTGTGGCAAGTGAAATTTAACTCAGCTTTCCAAAAACAGTTCATTCATGATTTAGCGAGGGGGGGGTCATTTCCTTTTTACATAGGGCCAGACAGGTGTGGACAGCTTTTTCCCCCTTAATAAATGAAATCATCATTTAAAAGCTGCATTTGTAATCACTTGGGTAATCGTTGTGTAATATTAAAATTTGGTTGATAATCTGAATGTGTGACATATATGCAAAAAAAAAAAAATTTAGGAAGGGGGCAAATACTTTTTCACAAAACTGTATATTTAAAATCTTTGCTGAGGTGTGTACATTAACTAGTTTGAATGATAAATTATATTTCAAGTATTTACTCCTGTGACATGCATTCCATTCCAAACCTACTATGAGCTTATATACTCTCTTACAATACCTTACCTCCCAACTTTAAGAAAGAGCTTTCCCAAAATGGTCTCAACAACAAGGTAACAACAACTGGCTTTACTTATACTATCAGTATGATGGACCAACTTGTACAGTTTAAGTTACTGCGCTGCCTCCATTACACCCCAGAGTGGCTACACAGGTTGGGATTTTCACTACAGCCTCTTGGAATAGTTGTGAGCTTCTTGCAGCCAACCGTTTACATATGTTTTCGACTAGTTTGTACCCGAGCCATTACTAGTCCCAAAACACCTTTTAGGAATACTACATTTTTTTGTTTTCCATGTGTATCAAAGATCCATTTTCCAAAGGATAGTCTTCTATGCTTGCAAAAGAAATACCAATGGCCAAATCTGTCTACTGTAACCTAATGCTTATCTATGTTAAATTGGTTGTATACCCTGTACAACTACTTTTACCTAAAGGTAAGCCGCTATTAAGGCTTACCTGTTGGTACTGGAAATATCTCCTAAACTGAAAATAGTGTTGCCACTGTGCTATTTCATGGGTAGGAACTAACGGTATGAATGTGTGAGTAAATGTATTATATCCTATATCCTTATATCCTAACGTTCCTTGTGTTACTGCATTTACCAGGAATTGTTGTCCTGGCTTGGTGTTAGCCTACTTATTTATGCCTTATACAAAAGTAAACACTTTAGAAATTGTCAATGAACCCCCAACTTGTACTTGATTACTGACAAGTGATTATATGACTGGGAACTACTCTGACTGGTTCCTGATTATTAGTGAAGAGCGTTCTCAGGAGGCCTGTCTGCTGCCCCCAGAAAAGCCAGCGGGCCTCTTGATGATGTCACAGGGACCAAGTGGTGGCTGGGCATGAGAGGACAAAGCTGGATCTGCTGGATGGGTGAGTATCGGAAATGTGCAGCACGCACCTCAAAGTAAGTAGAGGTAAAAGAAAAAAAAAGGGGGGGGGGGGGGGTGATCTAATTTAAGTCTATATAAAAAAAGTCCTGTATGTAATACTGGCCATTTTATTTTCAGGTCCTGGACCAAAGGGGAGCCAAATAACCATGGCGATGAGGAAGACTGTGCACTGTTATGGACCAATGGAGAATGGAATGATGTACCATGCAGCTATGAAAACAGCTATGCAGTTTGTGAACAAAAGCTCTGAACCTTTATCAGATTCACTTAAAGTGTATTTCTAGCCCCAGTTTTTATTAGTGTGGAATGGGGAAGGGAAGGGCTAAAACCCATGTTGGTTTATACTCTGCTGTCTGTGTCTTATTGGGAGAATTTCCTTGACTTTTTGACCTAGGGACTCAACTATAAGTGAGATGAATTCTCTAAAAAGTCCCATCATTTTTTTTACAGTAACAATGGTCACTAGGACTAATAGAGAGGGGAAAGGGAAATCCCAACAGTGAGGCCAAAACAGCAATAAAAACCTGACAGGGGGTTCTAACCCTTCTCTACCCTTCACTACTCAATCCACAACTTAAAAAACGATTTGATATATGCATACACTTCACTCTGTTTGAATAGTACACAAGTTAAAGAGTGCAATTCTTCTCACACATGGTTATTTGTTTGGAATAATATCATACACTATATTACCAAAAGTATTGGGACACCTGCCTTTACACGCACATGAACTTTTATGGCATCCCAAAAGTTATCCCCGCACTAGTTTAGGTCTCACCAGGTGTAAAGTTGATTTTGCTCTCCAGAGATGAGAGGTTCCAGGTGCTGGCTCATGCTAGTAGAGACTATGTGCAAACGAGAAGATCTGGACAGCCACACTCCAGGAAGTAATAATCCAAGTTTCTTTATTTTAAAATCAGGAACACATCAGATACAGGACATCATAGACAGAGTGTACAGATCATAGGTTAACGCGTTTCACACTTGTCCAAGTGCTTACTCATAGCTCAATGGAGTGCGGCTGTCCAGATCTTCTCGTTTGCACATAGTTTTTTTTTCCCAGTTTTTGTCTGTAGGGTTCCACTAATCATCCCTTCTTATTAGAAACAAACAAGCATTATTCAGCAGGGAAAAAACAAAAAAAGTATTGCCAGCCAATCAGCAGCAGGAGGTAGATTACAATGACAGTTTCTACTGTAGTTGCAACCGCCGCTGATTCTCTCAGATATAGTCCATGACCACAGCTTGGATGCAGTTTCCTATTACATTTCAATCATAACATTTTTACAAAAATAGCATATTGATCAGTTTTGCTTGATTTCTAGAAATAAGTAGAAATAAAACAATTCTAAGCTCCAAGACATAACAATCACTTCAATGTAACTAGTACTACTGATAATGTAACACTTATCTGCATACTGCAATAAAATGTATTAATTAAACATGTAAACCGATAAAATAAAATTTGTTTTAATTATTTTACTGATTTTAGAAGGGGTGTACATTAATTCTAGAAATTAATTGACATGAAAGGGGATTTCTATAAAGCAATTTTCTATAATTAAAACTGAACTCCAGACAACTAGATGCTAAATATACAGATAAGTGCCAAAAGATTTGTTTTTCTTTCTATCCAGTTTTGAGATTTACACATCCCTGCTATACAGCACAGCTCTTGCTAGGGAAGCAGAAGACATTATTGTTTTATGCTGTAATTCAGTAACACTTACAGGTCTTGTCCATCCCCCAGCTAGTGACTGACTAGTAAAAGAAGAAGCAGCAGACTGAGAAGATAATTTCTCTATCACTCTGCTCTTTCCTCCAGTCTGCATGCACTTTGCACTATCTGCCTGGAGTTTAGCTGTGAGAAATTCACATTTTATGTTTTTGCCTAGATGACCAATGTTTAGTAAATTTAGAAAAACATTTTTTTTATTTGTTTGGAGTAATATCATACACTATATTACCAAAAGTATTGGGACACCTGCCTTTACACGCACATGAACTTTAATGGCATCCTAGTCTTAGTCCGTAGGATTTAATATTGGGTTGGCCCACCCTTTGCAGCTATAACAGCTTCAACTCTTCCGGGAAGGCTGTCCACAAGGTTTAGGAGTGTGTCTATGGGAATGTTTGACCATTCTTCCAGAAGTGCATTTGTGAGGTCAGGCACTGATGTTGGATGAGAAGGCCTGGCTCGTAGTCTCCGCTCTAATTCATCCCAAAGGTGTTCTATCAAGTTGAGGTCAGGACTCACTCACTGAGCTCACCATCCAATGTTTGTAACTGAAGTCTCCCTCACTTCTCTCTTCTGCCTCTGAGTGAGTGAGTACACTAAGATAAGAGGGACTTAGATTTAAGGGGTGCCCTGTGGTGTAAGGGGGGCTTTGGGAATCCTAATTTAAGGGGGAATGCTGGGAACTCAGATGTAAGTGGGAGGTTTGCTAATTTTTTTTAGAAATCCAGGACAAAGGGAAGGGTTGCAGGGTTTAGTTTGAAACGGGTTCAGAGAATGCCACTAACCTGAACACCACTGAAGTCAATAGGAGCCGAATGTTAACCGCTTCAGCTCCAGAAGATTTGGCTGCTGAATGACCAGGCCATTTTTTGCGATTCGGCACTGCGTCGATTTAACTGACAATTGGTCGGTCGTGTGATGCTACACCCAAACAAAATTGATGTCCTTTTTTTCCCACAAATAGAGCTTTCTTTTGGTATTTGATCATCTCTGCGATTTTTAATTTTTGCGCTATAAACAAAAAAAGAGCGTCAATTTTGAAAAAAAACACAATATTTTGTACTTTTTGCTATAATAAATATCCTAATTTTTTTTTAAAAAAAGCAAATTTTTATCTCAGTTTAGGCTGATATGTATTCGTCTACATATTTTTGATTAAAAAAAATCGCAATAAGCGTATATTGATTGGTTTGTGCAAAAGTTGTAGCGTCTACAAAATAGGGGATACATTTATAGCATTTTTATTATTATTTTTTTTTACTAGTAATGGTGGCGATCTGCAGATTTTATTGGGACTCCAACATTATGGCGGACACATCGGACACATTTTTGGGACCATTGGCATTTATACAGCGATCAGTGCTAAAAAAAAATGCACTGATTACTGTATAAATGTCACTGGCAGTGAAGGGGTTAATACTAGGGGGCGATCAAGGGGTTAACTGTGTTCCCTCATGTGTGTTCTAACTGAAGGGGGGATGGGACTGTTGAGGGGAGATGACAGATCGCTGTTCATGCTTAGTATAAACAGACGATAAGTCTCTTCTCCCCTCAGAGAACTGGGATCTGTGTGTTTACACACACAGATACCGGTTCTCGCTCTGTCACGAGCGATAGCGGGAGCCCGGCGGTCATCGCGCCTGCCGGGCACTCGCATCAGCTCCTCAGATGAGCAGCGGACATGCGCGCGCGCCCCTGGTGCCCACAGGGCGAATCGACGAAACATGACGGCGCTTCGCCCAGCCATGCCATTCTGCCGCAGTAAAACTGCAGTGGCTGGTTGGCAATTGGTTAAAAGAGCAGTATGGGGTTTTTTTTTTTGCAGAATCATACTTACCTAGGTGGATACAGCATCGGTCCGACACTGAGAACTAAGCGATCAAACACCGCAGATCGCTCGGTTCTTAGGGCTCCCTGAGCAGAGAGCTGCCTTCCCCCCAGCTTACTGGAGCACTGGGCTGTGGAGGGGGTGGGAGCAGCCAGCTTAGCCTCTATTTCCTCTGGGTAAGGGTCTTCAGCTTTCCTTTTTTTGTAACTGTGCATTTTTCATGTTTGACGTACATTTTTTCATGCAACAATGTGCATCTCATGAAATGCTAAAGTGTGAATGCAACCCCAGTGAACACTGCAAGACATTTTAAAGCTGACATTTGATTAAAAAATGTGTTGAGATGACAATAGCTGGAACATACCAATGAAGTATGTCCTATGTCCTGTTGGCTCATGATCTCTGTGCCAAATACAATGTCAGATACTTGTCACAGTAACACAAGCCTTCAACCTCCCTGGTGGTCTAGTGGTTAGGATTCGGCGCTCTCACCGCCGCGGCCCGGGTTCGATTCCCGGTCAGGGAAGAGCTTTTTAAAATTACCTCCAATTAATTACTTCACTAAAAAATCAAATGATTTTTTTGCCAAATTTAGTAGCTGCCTCAGTCCCATATTCTAATGTAATGTTCATGAATCTGGGGAAAATGTTTTAGGCCACTCTAAAAATTACTTATATAAAAAACAGTCTGAAGGGTGGCCACAGCATTCAATGTTTGAGGTAAATGTCCAGGTGCTCACCCACACAGAAATCCATACAAACCCCAAACTTGTATAGAGGTTCTCACAGGTCTTACAGATGGAATAGATCAAAACAGCAGAGTTTTTATTGTTGACATTTCCATGAAGCTCGGTCCGGGCTTGAAAGATGAACACACTGTAGTGCAGTTTGGTTTTGATGAGGTACAAGCTTGTCTTCCTCAGGACAACAGTGAAGTGAAGCAAAACAACATATACAGTATTACCCCTCACATTTTTGTAAATGTTTTATTCTATCTTTTCATGTGACAACACTGAAGAAATGACACTTTGCTACAATGTAAAGTAGTGAGTGTACAGCTTGTATAACAGTGTAAATTTGCTGTCCCCTCAAAAAAAACTCAACAAAAGTGAGTACACCCCTAAGTGAAAATGTCCAAATTGGACCCAAAGTGTCTATATTTTGTGTGGCCACCATTATCTCCGGCGTTCTGTGCCTCAGCAAAGGGATGTGTGGGCTGGAAATTTGAATCTCAGGAACTGGCAGATACATCATGGATGAAAGGTGTCAACACTTTTCATCCATGACGGGGGCCCCCGACACCTGCTCACCATCCAATGTCTGTGACTGAAGTCTCCCTCACTTCTCTCTTCTGCCTCTGAGCGAGTGAGTACACCAAGGTAAGAGGGACTTAGTTTTAAGGGGTGTCCTGTGGACTCTGATGTAAGGGGGGCTTTGGGAATCCTAATTTAAGGGGGAATGCTGGGAACTCAGCTGTAAGTGGGAGGTTTGGTGAGCAGAAACCACCTTCCATCAGAGTTCTCCTTCACATTCTCCTACACTGCGTTCCCCCTTAAAAAAATGTTTGCCGTGCACCACTAAAGTGTTCGGGTTTGGCCTGAAGAAAAGATGGCAACCCTAGTCATGGGCCACAATAAACTGTTTCCCCCCAAACGTAAACAAACCCATACTGTCCTGAGCCCCCTATAATGCTGCTTTCAAACTGATTACCTGCGGTTTACCGGCACCATAGGTGCAGCACAGTGCACCTGCGGCTTTCCTGCGGGTTGGCTGAGCTTTGCCATAGACCTCTATTACATCTTGCAAGTGTGCTGCACCTGTATATCAGTGTGAAAGCAGTCTAATAACCAGTGGTGACTGGTGCTCAATTTTCTCACCCTCCCGACGCTCGCTCGATCACCACTTCCCCCTCATCGCTCAATCGCTCGCCAGCTCTGCACTTACCCCATCCAGGTCATTTGCTTCCCCCCGCGTCTCCTCCCAAGTCACTTCTCCTCCTGGCCAATCAGGAGATAGGACTTGGCCAATTGGGTCTTAGAACTCCCGGCCAATTGGGTCTCAGGACCCGCTTCCTGATTCACCAGGAGGAGAATTAGGAAGACAATAGCCAATACTAATTTCGCTATTGTCACACAACTGGTTGGGCTCAGGGCACAGTGCTCACCCTTTTTTGAAGCCAATTGGAGCCTCAGGCTCTAATCATATGCTTCTAAAAATAAAACCATTGGAATCCATACGTCCAGCGCCATGCATGTAGAGGCCCGGTGCATGGATTAGGGAATCAGCCACTGCTAATAACCCTTTTTAACCATTGGCACCGGCTCTTGCCGCCCCTTTAAGGGTTTACAATGCCAAGACAGGGGCGGGACTTTTGGCCATATGAACGTTATGTTTGGCTGCCATGGAGCACGGCATGCAATCGGGGCATAGCTCTATTGCACGCAAATATACAGCCGATTGGCCCAAAGAGACCGCATATTTGAGTGCGCTCAGCGCCAACAAGTTAAGTGCTAATATGCTCATTGCTAAAATGCAGTGTATGTGATGTTTATTACACTGGCCTCTTCCTCTTCCAGCTTCCAGCTTCCACTGGCATAGCTCTCCAGGCTGCTAGAAAGGTCCCAGGCAAAGTGCACTTAGTATAGCTCGGCCTGGGACAGGAGCTGATGCTACAGAGGAAGTATTGGCTTATATGGCTCTGTCTCCCTCCGTGGCTGCCTGCTTCCTCCACTGCCGGCATCAGCTCCATGCACTCTGATGCTCTGGGATGGCAGGTTGCCAATCAGTTGATCACAATCTGGGCTTGCCAACCCACCATTGCAGGACATGGGCATGCACTTCCCTGGCTTGAGGTTGCAGGCCGAGTACCCTTGCTATATGCATTAAAATATTTGCATATTCTTTACAGAATGTACAAGCTTGCCTGTATCTAAAGGCATTGTGATGTAAATTAAGCTCAACCTCAGGCTTGGGGCCCCCTCATTTGTACCTCCTCACCACAACCATGGCCAGGGCAAATGAGCACGTGTGTTTCCGTAGTGTAGTGGTTATCACGTTCGCCTAACACGCGAAAGGTCCCCGGTTCGAGACCGGGCGGAAACAATTTTTTTTTTTTTTTTCATCTGTTGGCTCGTGATCACTGTAGAAATCTTTGCTACACTAATGCCAGATACAATGTCAGATACTCGCCACAGTGCCACAAGACCTCAACCTCCCTGGTGGTCTATTGTTTAGAATTTGGCACTCTCACTGTCGCGGCTTGGGTTTGATTCCCAGTCAGGGGAGAGATTTTTAAAATTGCCTCCAATTAAATCATTCACTAGATAAATCAAATGCTTTTTTTGCCAAATTTAGTAGCTGCCTCAGTCCCATATTCTGATGTAATGTTCATGAATCTGACCACACAGGAAAAATCTTTTATGCCATACTACAAATTACTTATATATAAAACTGAAGGGTAGCCACAGCATTCAATGTTTGAGGTAAATGCCCAGGTGCTCACCCACAAAGAAACCCATACAAACCCCAAACTTGTGTAGCACCCTCTAGGTAGGTAGATGCTAGAGGTAGTTGGTAGGATAGGTAAATTTAGGCAGGCCTGGCTGGCAGCCAGGCATGTTTTTTTTTTTTTGTTCTGATCTGGGCTGGGAGTGGCTCAGAGTAGAAGCTGATGACTCACAGGCAGCATCACTGAGACCTCCCTCTTCTTTCTAGAGTTTGCTGGAAAGTTCTAGAAAGAGCACGAGAGGAGAGGTGGAGCTGCCTGGGGTGTTTCAGGGAGCCTCGACCAATCCCCAACCTGGATTGGCAGGGGGCAGGCCTCCTTAAGTACCCAGGGTCAGCCCAGCTGGGGAGGTGTTGTTCAGGTGTAAGAGCTGGAGATGGAGTGCTAGCTGTTGGGGGCCTTTGAGGGAGCTCCCCAGTCTGGGGGGGTGACCTTGGGCCTTTGCTCAGGGGCAGACGGGATCCTCGTACAAACCACAGGGGTGTCCTGGACAGGAGGCACAGGAGGAGCAAGAGAGGACAGCAGGAGAGAGCACTGCTGGGCAAGTCTCTAGGGAAAGCAACAACTGGTCACAGCCAGGAGGGAACAGACCTGAGAGGACTGGGGAGGCACGCCTGAAAGGACTGGGAGAATGCCGTCTGGGATGGGTGCAGAACCAGTGGTGTGGACTGTGGTGTTATGGGCAGTGAGGAAAGGCAGCTGCGGCCACGAAGGCTGTCAGGGCCTGAAGATGGATTACTGTGCTCAGTAGCCGCATATAGGACAGCTAGCACCAGAGACTTTCTATTTTGCTACACTATAGGGGCCCACAATCCCTACTTGCAAAGGGCAATCGCTAAGGCCTGGCTGAGCCAGTGTCAGGCCTAACCACTTTGTGCTAGCTCTGCCTGAAGATAAGAGAGGAAGCGATGTGCAGGAGGAGAAATATGTATATAGTTGTCCAAACCAAGTTCTGCAAAATTCCATTGGGCATCCCATACTTCCCTTACCCCATCCAACTTCAAACCCCTCAATTGTTTTATGACTGTTTTATGTCTTGGAGTGTCTGAGAGGTGAATGCCAGGCTGGGCAGGATGGCAGGTGGGCCACAACACTTAGTAGCCCCCCACGGGGGTACCGCTACACTTGTATAGAGGCACTCACAGGTCTTGCAGAGGGAATAAATCAAAACAGCAGAGTTTTTTAAAGTGAACGTTTTGATGAAGCTCAGTCAGGGCTTGAAAGATAACACAGTAGTGCAGTTTGGTTTTCGATGAGGCACAAGTTTGTTTTCCTCAGAGCAACAGTGAAGTGAAGCAAAATAACATATATATCCTAAAAATAAACCCTTCAATCATTACCACCCACATGTGATGAGATCATCAAGTACAAAGGTTACAGCTAAAAATGGTGGGCAAATATCTTAATTAGAAGCACAGAAAAAAAGCACCAAAGTGGTACATAAAAAATGATCATAAATAAAGGATGGAGCCAAACCCAGGCACTAATGGCAAGTGCCAGAGACAAGAAAAGGCAGGACAGAGCATCATGTTACCTAAGCAAGATGGCCACCAAAAATGAATCGGGGCTGAAATAACAGAAAATGGTAGACAGGTCAATGTACAGGAAAAAGGAAGGTGCTGCAAAGCAACCTGCAACACCAGAGATCAAAAGACAAGTCCAAAAACAGACATGAATTCTGTGTAAAATCACCAAATAAATGTGCTGAAAGTGAAAATAAACAGAACTGGGATACAATAAAACAGCAGACAATTAAAGCTCAGAACAGGGAGAGCACAGAAGGTACCAAAACCCATAGCAGAGTGTCCTACAGGCAGTAGAAGGATACAGGCAGTCCCAGAGTTACGAACCTCCGACTTGCAAACGACTCCTACTTACAAACGGGAGGCAGCGTGACGTTCTGCGCATGCGAGGCCACTTTTTGACGGCAGGCACCTTGGAAAACATCGGAAAATGAAGTCTGCGCATGAGCGGCTACTTGACAGAACATCAGAAAACATCGGAAAACTACGTCTCTGCCGTTATGCACATGCGCTTCCGACTTACGAACATATCCGACTTAGGAACAAACCGGCAGTCCCTAACCCGTTCGTAACTCGGAGACTGCCTGTACATGGAAAAGATGAGGAGAAAAATCTCCACAGACCTGTGACAGGCATCTCCATAGGAGAGGGAGGGGGCGGTACCCAAAACTGGAGGGAAAGCTCCAGAGTGGACAGCAACCACCAGTGGACAATTTTATGCTAATCACATGTTAATAGGATATAAATGTAATGGACACATGAAAAAAAAAAGAAGTACAATATCTGCACAAAAACTAGTGCCGGGGTCAATATATTTATGCTATAGAACCCACAATAACATCAAGGTCAGGCTGATTGCATTGTGTGTGGGGCAACAGAGCAATTGGCATCCAATATATGTGCAGTGGCAACTCCTCTTTTTAACTCACTATGAAATTCTTTTTTCTATGTAGTCCTGAACAGAATGGTAAAAACATATATATATATATATATATATATATATATATATATATATATACATTCTCTCTATTGGGTGTAGCACTTGGGAGCCACTTGATGTGTCTGGTCCTCTGTTGTTGTGCCTACAACTCTGTGAACAGCTCTGTACCTCCAAACACAGCAATACATATATCTCAGAAAATGACACCAAACTGTTTTGCCCTGTACACACGGTCGGATTTTCCGATGGAAAATGTGTGATAGGACCTTGTTGTCGGAAATTCCGACCGTGTGTAGACTCCATCACACATTTTCCATCGGATTTTCCGACACACAAAGTTTGAGAGCAGGCTATAAAATTTTCCGACAACAAAATCCGTTGTTGGAATTTCCGATCGTGTGTACACAAATCCGACGCACAAAGTGCCACGCATGCTCAGAATAAATAAAGAAATGAAAGCTATTGGCTACTGCCCCGTTTATAGTCCCGACGTACTTGCTTTACGTCACCGCGTTCAGAACGATCGGATTTTCCGACAACTTTGTGTGACCGTGTGTATGCAAGACAAGTTTGAGCCAACATCCGTCGGAAAAAATCCTAGGATTTTGTTGTCGGAATGTCCGATCAATGTCCGACCGTGTGTACGGGGCATTTGAGTAGTGGCAAAGTGTTTTACAACCAGGTGGAGGTGAAGAGAGACTGTACAGTGATGAATCAGCAAGGAAAAGCTATACTGGATTGGTTCACAGTTAAAAGATATAGCACAGTAGTCAACAATCCAAGCTTTAATTGCCAGCATTGTTTTGTTTATTTTCCGGTATCAGAGGGGGAACCCACTGCACAGAGCAGGTAAAGCCGCGTACACACGAGCGGAATGTCCGACAGAAAAAGTCAGACGGAAGCTTTTCATTGTATATTCCGATCGTGTGAAGGCCTCACCGGACTTTTTTTCCGAAAATTCTGAGGGACCTAGAAATAAAACATAAACTCAAATATTCCGCGCTTAGGACAAAATTTAAAGAGAACTGCAGCCCCCCCAAAAAAATGGAAAAACACTGAGGTGAAATCCAAAAAGACTAAAAAACTCTAGTGGGGAATGTGGCGCTGTTCAAAAGTGAATGGAAATAAAATAGTACCCCAAAAAAATTTTGTTACAATATGTGAGAAGTACTGTAAAAAAAGTGTAAATAGTAAACAAAAAGTATGTCATGTGTGAATGCCACATGTGTAAAACATCACGTAATATTATAAATTAAAGTGCAAATAAATATAGGTTAAGCTGGAGTATAAATAGTCCTAAAAGAAATACATGCACTCATAACAAATATATAAATATGTGCGTAATATTAGTGCTGGTTTAAAAAATCCCCAAAAAATGCACAATTAGAATCAATGGTGTAATAAATAATTGACGTGATAGTGCACCAAGATTATCAAAAATAAGATCCAAATGATATAAGTGTCTAAACAAAAATAAAGTTCTATATATGTAAAAAAGAAAAAATCTGTGAGAAGTGTCTTTGCTTCAAAAGGATCCCGTGTGAATTGTTGTGGTTGATATGTAATCTCCTCTTCTGGAACCCCCAATTGTGTCCCCACTCACCGAAAAGCCCAACCCCTGCAGGGGTAATGAGCATATGAATGTAAATCCACTGGCAGAAATCGATCGGTGTCCCCCTCTGTGATTCCGCGATCTCCTTCCTGGTTGGGTTACCGCTAGTCCTTTAGAAAAGTCCACCAGAGTGTATCCATATGTATGGAGAAGAGAGGAGCCCCATAGTGTAAATCCAAAAGTTTTATTATTTAGCCAGTCAGCTTACATTAAAACAAAATAAAATAAAATGAAATAGGTAAAATCTGACTGAGAGTATCTGACTGAGAAGTGACACTGCTCCACCGGCTAGTGATGAGCCAATAGCCGAGACAGTAGCGAGGCAGCGGCGTGCGTTCCACAGCCGGACTGCCAGAAACCGGAAGTAAACAAACAAAAGCTTACAGCGACGTATGCGTACCAACGTGACCACGCCTTACGCGTTTCGTCATCAAGGCGTCATCTGAGGTGCGGCCATCTTGGTACTCCATACATCCTAATATGCTACAGGGAGGCGCCGCGTGTCCAATCAGAATGGGGGAATGGTAGAAGAAAAACACGCCCACTCTGCGGGGAATATTGAATGAGTTCTTATGAAAGGACTAAGAACGGACCCACAGGCAAAACACCCCCTGGTGGAAAAAAGTGAAAAATGCAAAAATGGTATAAAAGGTGTGTGATAGGTGTCTCTGGGGGGCGCCTCCATGCAAAAGAAGCAGAAGATTTAAAATAGATGACAGGCACACAGATTATAGTACAATTAGCCCACATATGAACACTGAAACAAGGGAGAAGGCCAAAAGGCACATTTCAAATGCTACCACTCATAAGTAAAGAATAATGGTTAAAATGATGGCAGAAATATGAAAGAATAAAATTTACAAAAATGTACATAATTCAATAATAGACCAAAAAAGTGCAGAATAATAGTTGAAATGATGGCGGCAATGTAGTTAAAGTATACAAAATTATACAGGAATCAGTATTGGACCAAAAAATAATAATAAAAAATAATAAAAAAAATAATAATAAAAAATAAAACGTATATAAAAATATTATATATAAAAAATGCGAATGTGGGTAAAAGGACAAAAAATATATTTTGCGCCATAAAATGTTAACTCACAATGATAATCAATATATAATATCTCACGTACATAAAAATTGGGGGAACTTCAAATCCTGATGAAACCCCCTATACTAAAAACAGATGTTAAAAATGTAAAAATGTAAAATAGAAAAAATGAAGAAGATGAAGGAAAGGGGGAGGTGTGTAGTACCCACTCTGGTTATTCTATGTGAAGTTAATATAGATTAATCGGCCTTTTGAGGGCTGGAGAAGGAGGCTATGTTGAACTGAAGGGAATATAAACAAATATCATTAGGTGAATAGAATTGATAAAACATATATATAATTCCTTATTGAAATATGTGTGAATGTATATTCCCAGTTCGAACCCTCAGTAAAAAAAGGCTCACTGGTATATGTTATGTATCCTAAAGATATAAGTTGATACATGAGTTAGAAGGCGGAGCTAAAAATTCAATAAGAAGCAATTTAAATCTATGTCCACGTTAAGTCCTCTAGGCACCAAGCTATCTAGACGGTATATCCATCTGGTTTCGTTCTGGGATATCTGTATCTTTTTACTACCCCCCCCCCCCCCCAATGGTCCTTAATGGTATCAATAATATAAAAAATTAAACCAGAAGGATCCCTGTGATGAAATTCGTCAAAGTGTCTTGAGAGGTTGTGCTTAGGAAACCCCTTTTTTATATTGTTAATGTGCTCTCTGATGCGCACACAAAGGGGTCTAGTGGTCCTGCCCACATATTGCAGTCGGCAAGGGCATTCATTGACATATGTTCACATGTGTTGTGTTACAGGTGATTAGTTCTCTAATGTCATACTCTATGCCTCTCCTAGAATAGAATGAGGATCGTTTCTTCGGTTGTTTTTTGCTGACCCGGCAAGCCAAACATTTTTGGCATCTGTAAAAGCCTTTCATACCCGAAAACAGTTTAATATTTCTCGGGGGGTCGATCACATTATGGACCAGATGGTTCCTGAGGGTTGGTGCCCTCCTATAAATAAAATGAGGCTTTTTCTTTAGAATATTCCCCAAAACTCTGTCAGATTTTAAAATAGGCCAGTATTTCCTCACTATATGCTCTATGTTCCTATATTGGCTATTAAAACCAGTGATGAAAGCTACATCCCCTAGGGAGTTCATATTGGTGTTGTTCCTATTTGTTGTTAGCAGGGAATCTCAATCCATTTTTTGTATCTCATCCTTTAATTTCAATAAGGTTTCAGTATGGTAGCCCTTATCCACAAACTTGTTGATCAACATATCAGCTTGATTCTGGTAGTCCTCGACATTCCGGCAATTCCTCCTTACTCTCAACAGCTGCCCTTTAGGGATGTTTTCTTTCCATTTAGGGTGGTGACAGCTGGTGATGGGTATATACCCGTTACGATCTGTGGCTTTGAAGTAAGTTTTTGTGAACAATTCTTCACCTTCTTTATAGATCTGTAAGTCTAGATAGTCTATCGTGTTGTAATCTGATTTTCCAGTGAAGGAGATGCCATACATGTTATGGTTTAGTTCATCGAGAAATTTCTGGAATGACTCTGGGTCCCCTTCCCACAATATGATGACATCATCGATGTATCGACGGTAAAATTTGATTTCCGGTCTTCTGGTCCCATATATGTAGCGCTCTTCTAACATATCCATAAATAAGTTTGCCACACTTGGGGCGTACTTGGCGCCCATGGCAACGCCTTTCCTCTGGACATAAAACTCTTTGTTGTACCAGAAATTGTTGCCCTCCATTGCCAGCTCTAGTCCCTCCAAGATAAATTTGATTTGTTCATGCCGTAAATTTGATCTGTCATATAAGGCCTTCTCAACTCCTTTCAATCCATCTTTCTGAGAAATACTCGTATATAAGGAGTTGACGTCTATTGTTGCTAAAAGCCATTGGCGACTCCCTGATATCGTTCTTAACTCTTTGATCAGTTGGGTACTGTCCCTGAGATAAGATTTCCCTTCCACCACCAGGGGTTTCAAAAATTGGTCAATATATTCTCCCAATCTGGAGAATAAGGAATCCACTCCGCTCACAATTGGCCTTCCCGGTGGTTTATTGAGCCGTTTATGTATCTTAGGCAGATAATATATAACCGGGGTTTTTGTAGACCCAGGGACCAAATATTGAGCTTCTTTTTTATTTAAAATGCCTGCCTCCAACCCTTTCTTAACAAGTTTCTTCAATCTCTTTTTATATTGTGCCTTAGGGTTACATCTCAGCTTATTGTAGGTGTTCTCAACTTTCAGTAGATTCTCCATCTCTTATTCATATTCTTCGTTCTTCAATATGACTAGTCCCCCCCCCTTTGTCGGCAGGACGTATCACCACTTGTTTCTTATTTCCAATTTCTTTAATGGTCTTCCATATGTGTATGCTTTTAGACATCTTATTCTCCATTTTCGCCAGGTCACTTTCAACCATGCGTTTAAAAGCCCTTATACACTGGTCTCCTGGGACTCTAGGGTTAAAAACCGAATTGTTTCTTAAATTCGTGTGTGTGTAAACTTCAGATTCTGGCGTGTGTGTGGTCTTCTTGTTCAAAGCATAATGTTTCTTGATTTTCAATTTCCTGATGAATTTCACACTGGAGAGACAGCAGCGGCTGTTTCGGGTTGGTTTGCAGGCGCTATTATTAGCGCAATAGCGCCTGCAAACCGCCCCAGTGTGAAAGGGCCCTAAAAGCCTGGGCTTTTAGCAGAGTTTAGGAGCTGCTGTGATTAGGTGTGGTTAAAGCTCCCTGTCCTGAGTGTAGAAGAATTGCGTTAAGTATAGGAACATTTTGACCGCCGGCCACGGGAAATGCAAAATGCGGCAAAAACAAGTTTTTCATTTTCCCATGGCTATGGTCAGGGTATGCTAGTGTACATGTAGCCTAATGCCCCATACACAGGATCGGACATTTCGACAACAAAATCCATGGATTTTTTCCGACGGATGTTGGCTCAAACTTTTCTTGCATCCACACGGTCACACAAATCTTGTCGGAAATTCCGAACGTCAAGAACGTGGTGACGTACAACACGTACGACGAGCCAAGAAAAATGAAGTTCAATAGTCAGCGCGGGTCTTCTGCTTGATTCCGAGCATGCGTGGAACTTTGTGCTTCGGAATTGTGTACACATGATCGAAATTTACGACAACGGATTTTGTTGTCGGAAAATTTGAGATCCAGATCTCAAATTTTTGTGTGACGGAAATTCCGATGGAAAATGTCCGATGGAGCCTACACACGGTCAGAATTTCCGACAACAAGCTCCCATCGAACATTTTCCATCGGAAAATCTGATCGCGTGTACGGGGCATAAGACTGGCAGGCTGCTAGAAGAACCAATTTATGACTCCATTCCTTGAAGTCAAAAACAGGGTGGACAATATTCTGGTTAATTAGAGACTTACTATTGTCCTAGTTAAGCACAAAAAGTTTTTGAACTTCTAGGAACTTTGGATAACACTATACAATCCAGAGATGGAAAATGCTACCCTTAAGCCGGCCATAGATGGATTAAATTCAGCTGGTTCAGCAGGGACCAGCTGAATTTCAATCCATCTATGAGCAGGCTGGCTGTACAGAAGTTGATCTCTCAATCGACTTTTGTACAACCAACCAATTGGAAATATTCGCTCGTTCCGTGTCACCGGCTATAGCCCGTGGTACTGATGAGTGTATTCGGACGGTGGGGAAGCCTTCCTGCTGTCAGAATACAATAGTTCTGTGGGAGGAAGGAAAGAAAATGAATAATGTATGGCCTGCCTTATGCACCTTTGACACACTTTGGTGTTGAGGGTGAAGGGCCACAAGTAGTAGTGCTGGCTCCTAGACTCCCTAATAGCTGATCATTTTTGCTCCCTATACACTCGTGTGTGGTGGCAATGGTTCTGCCACTTCTTATGTTAGACCAATCTCTTTCACCTTCTCTTCTACTTTAATTTTATCCCCAGGCTCTTGTCCTCCCTCTCTTTCTTGCTATTCCCCTATGTCTTCTCTCTAAAGCCAGCCATAGTTTGACTTGGGTACATTCAGCCTTCCCATACATGGTTCAAATTGTGGCTGGTCCCTGCTGAATCGGCTGAGATTCGAACCGGGGTTAAAGGGGTTGTAAAGGCAGAAGGTTTTTTTATCCTAATGCATTCTATCCATTAAAATAAAAAGCCTTCTGTGTCTAGCAGCCCTCCCAGCCCCCCTACTACGTACCTGAGCCCCATCTCTGTCCAGGGATGTACATGAGTCCCTCGGCCATCTGGGACTCTCCCCCCTGAATAGCTGAGACACAGCAGCGGCGCCATTGACTCCCACAGCTGTTAATCAAATTCAGTTAACCAATCAGGGGAGGGGGGGGGGCTGAATGGACACACCGAGCTGCAGCTCGACTTGAGTACCCCCATAGCAAATTGCTTGCTGTGGAGGCACTCGACAGGAGGAGCTTTGCCTTTAAGTTTGGATATGCCAGTGGAACATAGTAAATGGAGGCAAATAGTAATTAATACTATTTAGACTATACCTACTGATCATAGATGATACCTATCCAGCTTTTGCCTGGACTCCAGCTAATTAGTAATGAAGAGCAATCCAGCATAAATCACTCTTCAAGTCCCTGTTCATCCAGTTAAAACAGGGCCAGAAGCATTGGTTTTACTTCATGAGCTATTCATGCCTGTGTGTAATATAGGCTGTTGTTGGGCTGTTCAGAGAAGATCAGAACTTTAAGATCATTCCTTGAGGTTTCCTCCATTGCTTGATTTGCCCTTTTGTTGACCTAATACATGGTCATATATGCCACTAGTGGAATTTCCTGGCATGGCTGCAACAACTGCCTTGTTAGTGCAGTAGGTAGCGCGTCAGTCTCATAATCTGAAGGTCGTGAGTTCGATCCTCACACAGGGCATAAGTTTTATGTTATGGCTCATACTCATGATAATTTCATTATTCATACCCATGATAATTTCAGATGGGTATTTCAGAGAAATACACCTATCATTGAATGCCTGTGCAGTCCTTAGATTTGCACTCTTTCCAGTCCTCGAACCTTGTGAACTAGTGCACCAAACCAAACTGCATATTCCAGATGAGGGATTAATAATGCTTTACATAGAGGCAAGGTAAGTCTCTCTCTGAAGTATATACCTCTTTAAAACCCAACTCCAGGATATCAGCAACCCCTCCTTCCACATCCCTGCAGCTAACCACTGGTATAAAAATGGCCATCTAAATGTCCATTTTACTTACCTGATGCCAGGGCCGGCCCTACCATGGGACCCGATGGAGCCATGGTTCCAGGCGGCACATTCAGGGGGGCGGCAAATTGCCGCCCACCAGCCAGCCTGTTCCGCCAGGTCCGTTGCAGATCCCACTGTGAGGATCTGCCAAGAAAGGTCCCCATCAGATACTCTCCGCCCTGTACTGCGCAGGTGCAGCGCTTGCACAGTACGGAGGACAAAGGAGACGCTGAAAGTCTCCGAACATGAACAGCTGTTCATGAGCTCTACATGGCGCCTGCGCTTCAGAGTACATTGTGCCACACGCTCCCGCTGTTGATGTTCGGAGACTTTCAGCGTCTCCTTTGTCCTCCATACTGCGCAAGCGCAGTACAGGGCGGACACTATCCGGTGGGGGGCCTTTTTCAGCAGAACACCGGGCTCCTCACAGTGGGATCAGCAGCAGTGGCAAGTGACATCCACAATGTGTGCCAGGTGACGTGGCAAGCGACAATCCGGTACGTGTGGCAGGTGACGTGGCAAGCGACAATCCGGTACATGTGGCAGGTGACGTGTCAAGCGTCAATCCGGCACATGTGGCAGGTGATGTGGCAAGTGACAATCCTGTACGTGTGGCAAGTGACAATCCGCAATGTGTGGCAGGTGGAGTCGTGGCAAGTGACAATCTGCAATGTGTGGCAGGTGGCGTTGTGGCAATCTGCAATGTGTGGCAGGTGGCGTTGTGGCAATTCGCAATATGTGGCAGGTGGCGTCGTGGTAAGTGCAATCCGCAATGTGTGGCAGGTGGCATCGTGGCAAGTGACAATCTGCAATGTGTGGCAGGTGGCGTCGTGGCACGTGACAATCCGCATCTGAAGGCAGGTGACGTTGGCAAGTGTCACGCTCAGGGCTCCCACTGATTCTGCATTATGGTGAGTTGAACTATTTTATTTTATATAACAATGTAATAATAGAAATATTGCACTTCAATCATTTTTTTTGCTATACGACACTGCATCGATTTAACTGAAAATTGCGCAGTCGTGCGACGTTGTACCCAAACAAAATTTACGTCCTTTTTTTCCCAAAAATAGAGCTTTCTTTTGGTGGTATTTGATCACCTCCGCGGTTTGTATTTTTACAGGTCCTCTTTATACTCCTTTACATGTATAGAGCCATGACAGGTCCACTTTAGTTACCATGATATAAAATAATGGATGTGGGGGCATTTTGGTGGGCGTGATTTTTTTTGGGGGGGGGCAGCATTTCATTCTTGGTACCAGGCAGCACAATGTCTTGGGCCTGATGCCATGGTCACATGACAGTTCATCCCTATTCTTCTGTTTACTTCCTGTGGTCTTTTTTCCGGTGTCCACTGCCTGCATGATGGGGACACCTCTAGAGACAATATTTCCAGCAACTCAGTTCTCTTCCATAGAACCCAGAGGCAGGAGAATTCATGGGGGGGGGGGGGGGGTGAGGAGACCAGTACCCAAGAAGATAACAAGCAGGGAAAAAATGTCTGGTCCCCATAGCAGGAAATTATCTTGGCTCACAGAGGAAACTGAGTTTATCCATTACACTGCAGGATGGATTAGGAAGAAGTGTTTGGAATCAAGACTGAGGAGTAAGGTAATTGATGCACAATGGCTAAAGAAATGTCATTTTTGCCTGGAGTTGGGCTTTATATAAGAAAACAGAAAATTTACTATGAAATACTATAATTTTCCTTTCCTGATGGACTCCATAGCAGCATATGTTTGAGTGGCCCCACCCTCGCTCCTACACCATAGGACCCCACTTCCATAAATTTTCAAGCTGAGCCAGAGGCTGGGTTCCATAACTAGCCTACTCATAACTCTGGGAGGGAACTCCTGCTGCCATGGAGTCCAGCAGGAAAGGAAAATTCCAGTAAGTATTTGATAGTGAATTTTCAGTTTTCCTGACAAACTTCCATGGCAGCATACGTTTGGAAGCTAACTAGCCCAAAAAACAGGGGTGGGATGTCAGAAAAGTAGGGTTTCAATCTTAGCCAACAGAAACCCTATGGATAGATATTAAAGTGGTTGTAAACCCTATACAACCACTTTAAACTACAGGCAAGCCTAAAATTAGGCTTGCCTGTAGCTGCACTGGATATCTCCTAAACCTGCATGGTTTAGGAGATATCTCTGTATTTGCATGTGCCGATGTCACGGCACATGCGCACTCAAGTCAACTGAAGCAATGGCATGTACGTGCCGTTGCTTCAGTTGTACTGTGCCGTTCGCGGCGGCTCCTGCGCACATGCGCGGGAGTGACGTCATTGCGGCTCCGGCCAATCACAGCGCCAGAGCCGTGATACCCGGAAGCAAGCCTCGGGCGACATGTCGGCGGCCTGAGAGGGAGACGAGGACGACTGCAGGTGCTTCGTACTCGGGTAAGTAATTCATAATGAGCTAGTATGCTATGCATACTAGCTCATTATGCCTTTATCTTGCAGGGTGTGTTTTTATTTATTTTTTTGCAGGAGGGTTTACTTCCTCTTTAAGAGCATAAGGAAGTTAGCTACACCCCACAATGAGCTAGAACAGCTTCAATGAAGACGTAATCCTCCTACAACTATTCCTGGTGCCCTTTCACAGGGAGCCCATGCAGCCTACACACTCCTGGATGAGTGTGTGGTGACTGCTTCTGTAGGAACCAAGCCCTAAGCTTTATTAGCCTGATAGCTAGCTGGAGTGACCCACCCATTGAAAATTCTGGATGACATTCCACTGGTTCTGCTAGAGAGAGTGACAAATATGTCCTAAAACTCTGAGCAAAGCTGTAGCTTGAGAGCATGCTCAAAGTATCCCAATATCCATGGAATGGAACCAGTTATCCCTGGTGGTCCTGCATATGGGAGGAACAAATCTTTTGTTCTCATAGAATGCCTAAGCGATCCTCAGATTGCCGCCCAGTATGGACATAAACACTACCCATACTGGGCAGAAAGCCACAAGAATCTGTCTCGGCACAAGGCCCAGATCCCAGCAAACCTTCTAAATGAGGAAAAGAACCCATAGAAAGCCTTCATGACTGAGACATTACTCAAAACTGGACTGAAAGAGATTCCATCTGGAGCAGCAAGCTGTCAAGGGCCCTTAAAGGCCCTGACTCTGGCCAAGCTTCCTGCTGAGGATGTAGCCCTAGAGAGATTGACATCATGGCTCAATCCTTACTCCAACTGGACTGGAGGGGGATCCCACCTGGAGCTGTAAGTCACCAAAGGATACTTCCTAGCCTAAAGCTTTGATCTTGGCAAACTTCCTGGCTGAAGAGATAGCCCTTACAGTGCATGTCTTCATAGCTCAGTTTTTACCCAAGCTGGACTGCAAGAGATCTCAACTGTAGCCAGCAAGGAAGTCCAG
This sequence comes from Aquarana catesbeiana, assembly GCF_042186555.1. Classification (NCBI taxonomy): domain Eukaryota; kingdom Metazoa; phylum Chordata; class Amphibia; order Anura; family Ranidae; genus Aquarana; species Aquarana catesbeiana. The sequence continues at coordinate 635,212,268 of NC_133326.1, forward strand.
AGCAAGTAGTAAACCCCTCCTAGAGAGTCTTGGCTCTCCTTCGAGTCTCAAAAGCAGCCCCCATCAAAGAATTGGATGAGTAAGGGATAGTCTACCCATGAGATATTGGATATGACAGGGACTGCAGAGATCTGCCCTCGTATGCCCTGTACACACGATAGGATTTTCCACCAACAAAATCCATGTTTTTTTTCCGACGCATGTTGGCTTAAACTTGTCCTGCATACATATGGTCACACAAATCTTGTCGGAAATTCTGAACGTCAAGAACGCGGTGACGTACAACACGTATGACAAGCCGAGAAAAATGAAGTTCAATAGCCAGTGCGGCTCTTCTGTTTGATTCCACGCATACGTGGAACTTTGTGCATCAGAATTGTGTACACACGATCGGAATTTAGGACAACGGATTTTGTTGTCGGAAAATTTGAGATCCAGATCTCAAATTTTGTGTGACGGAAATTCTGATGGAAAATGTCCGATGGAGCCTACACACGGTCGGAATTTCCTACAACAAGCTCCCATAGAACATTTTCCATTGGAAAATCCTATCGCGTGTACGGGGCATAAGAGAGCTTTAGGATCAGTTGAAGTCCAGAATGCACCTGACCTGGGGACTGAAGCAAAGAAAACAAAGCAGTCCAAACTGAACAAGCTCTATTCAAATCCTTTTGTAGGATTTATAGATATTAGCTTAGAGAAACCACAGCCAGCCTGATCAGTCTCTTCCTGCCAGGATGAGAAACTGGAAGAGATGAACAAGGGTGGAAAATTGCTCTTTATGAAGGAAGATCTCATTCGAGAGAAAGGACTTCAATCCGGTACCTCAGTACCCAGTATCAAAGGCAGGAACCAAGGTCTGTTTGGCCAATAGGGAATTAATGCAAAAATTGCCCCGGTCTTTAGCAACAACCCCCCAAAAAACTGTATATGGATGGAGCACTTTTTGCAATTCGGCACTGCGTCGCTTTAACTGAAAATTGTGCGGTTGTGCGACGTTGCACCCAAACAAAATTGACGTCCTTTTTTTAACATAAATAGAGCTTTCTTTTGGTGGTATTTGATCACCTCTGCGGTTTTTATTTTTTGTGCTATAAACAAAAAAAGAGCATCAATTTTGAAAAAATCGCAGTATTTTTTACTTTTTGCTATAATGATTAATCCCCCAAAAATATATAAAAAAACTATTTTTTTCCTCAGTTTAGGCCAATATGTATTCTTCTACATACTTTTGGTAAAAAAATCGCAATAAGCGTATATTGATTGGTTTGCGCAAAACTTATAGCGTCTACAAAATAGGGCATAGTTTTATAGCATTTTTAGTATTATGTTTTTTTTTTACTAGTAATGGCAGTGACCTGCGATTTTTATCGGGACTGTGACATTATGGCGGACACGTCGGACAATTTTGACACATTTTTGGGACCATTGGCATTTTTACAGCGATCAGTGCTATAAAAATGCATTGATTACTGTAAAAATGTCACTGGCAGTGAAGGGGTTAGCCACTAGGGGGCGATCAAGGGGTTAATGAGTTCCCTAGTGTGTGTTCTAACTGAAGGGGGGATGGGACTGTGTAGGGGAAGAGATAGATTGCTGTTTATACTTTGTATGAACAGACGATCTGTCACTTCTCCCCTCAGGGAACCGGAAAGTGTGTGTTTACACACACAGATCCTGGTTCTCCATGTGCCCCGAGCATTCGCGGGAGCCCGTCGGTAATCAAGACCACCAGGCACTTGCATTGGCTCCGTGGGCGAGCAGGGGGCACGCGCGCGCCGCCAGGCCACAGGGCGAAGCGACGTTACATAACGTTGTTTCGACCAGCCGTGCCATTCTGCCGCAGTACAACTGCGGCGGCTGGCCGGCAAGTGGTTAAGGTAGATGCATGTATAACTGGCAAGTATTGGCTGTGTGGTACATGTGTGGTACAGTAGGAGCTGGCGGAAATAGCCGAAGCGAAATACAGAAGAAATCAGCTGTACACAGCGCCTGTAAGAGGGCCCTTCGCGGGCTCGCTTCGCTCGCCACGCTTCGGGCACGGCCTCGCTTCGCTCGGCGCTTTTTTATTCCCCCTCTAGATCCACTTGGATGGTGGGGCTTCAGCCTGGACCTAGGGCGCAGGCGCCGTGTACAGCTGATTGAAGATTTTAATCTTCGGCTATTTTCGGCGGCTCCTGGTCATTCGTACTGCGCAAGCGCAGCGCTTGCGCAGTACAGGGGGGAACTTATCCGCCGAGGGAACTTTCTCGGCAAGACACCGGCACTGCACTCCGGGTGACTATGATCTCCACCCCCGGCTGTGTCTCCCTGCCTCTATCAGCAGAGCTGACCGAAACCGCCTCCCCCTCCTCGGCTGGTTACATCAGTACACAGGAGCCAAAGGAGGGGAAACCGCTGTGCATTTCCCACGCTGAGGTCTGTTTGAAGATTATTGTATTGTAGGTAGATAGACAGATGAGGGGGACAGTGATCAGTAAAAAAATCGCCCCACAGCACATATCCGACCCCCCACCTCCCTACTAGCACAAGTGGAGCTGGGGGGTGGGGTCTGTACTGAGGGAGGGGGATGTATACTGGGGGGATCTGTACTTATTGAGGGGGTTTATACTTGGTGGGGGGGTCTATACTTAATGGGGGGTCTATACTTGGTGGCGGGTCTATACTTATTGGGGGGTCTATACTTGGTGGGGGGGTCTGTATTTATTGGGGGGGTCTATACTTGGTGGGGGGGTCTGTACTTATTGGGGGGGTCTGTACTGAGGGAGGGGGGTCTATACTTAATGAAGGGGGGTCTTTACTGAGGGGGGACTTTACTTGGCAGGGGGTGACACCATGTTTTACTGCACCGGTGGGGTGACGCCAACCCTAGCGAAGCCACTGCCACCCACTTCTCTCTTCTCCGGGCCCACTCCAGCATGCTCTAAAACAGGGGTCCCTGGGCCGCACTGCCACTGGGAGGAGCCACATCAGCAGCCAGCGGCGGGAGGGGCATTACCTTTCTTAGGACTCCGGTGTGTCGGACTGGTGGCAGGCTATGGGTGGTAAGTGGCACTGCATCTGGTGGCAGACGACGATGGGAAGTGACACGCTGCATCTGGTGGCAGGCTACGGTGGCAAGTGGCACGCTGCATCTGGCGGCAGGCTACGGTGGAAAGTGACACACTAAATCTGGTGGCAGGCTACGGTGGCATGCTGTATCTGGTGGCAAGTGATAAGCTCAGGGTTCCCAATGATTCGGCATTATGTGAGTTGAACTATTTCATTATATATTACAATGTAGTAATAGAAATAATATGATTTGATCATCCTGGCACCATATCAAGCATGGTGTTGGGATGATATAAGTGCTAAAACCAGCCATTCACCTGACAAATCACTCGCCCCTGAAATCCCCGTCAACCCTGAGACTACATTCAAACCCAATCCCCCCCCCCTCCCCGAGCCTTGGCAAAATTGACCCTGAATGGCAGTTTGGAAATGTGGTCACCCCAGTTGTACGTCTCAGCATTCTTGACGTTCGGAATTTCGGACAAGATTTGTTTGACCGTGTGTATGCAAGACAAGTTTGAGCCAACATCTGTCGGAAAAAAACATGGATTTTGTTGTCGGAAAATCCTATCATGTGTACAGGGCAAGTGTCATTTCCAGGATGAGCTCCAGTACTGGGCTTCAGGACACTGAATCCACATGATGCCAGACTTTGTTGGAATCCCAGGAAATCCAGGATGGCTGGGAGCAATGCTGTAGATGCACTTGAAGGCTGCCAATGTAAACTTTTAAATTATACTTGATTCAGAACTAAGGGCTTGTTCAGACATGTGGCAAAGATATAAGGGGGAGTTAAAAGCAAGTGGTTGCGCCATGAGCCCTCAGAAATTTCCTGTGATATTTAGTGCCATCTAGTGGCCACATTTAGTATTTTCCATTTCACATTCATTCATTCATTAATGCCATTGGACAAGCAAAGGAAATAGTCTAATAGCATTTTTTCATCCAAGTCACACAGAACCAATATACAAGAACTTTCACTGGGTTATTATTTCCAATCTTTAAAATATTACTCCTATGGCTAAAAGGTGATCTAAAGTGTGGTACAGGAAAAAAAAAACATGTTTCCGCCCGGGGACCTTTCGCGTGTGAGGCGAATGTGATAACCACTACACTACAGAAACTCACATGCTTGGCTACTTCTTCACCCTCTCATCAAACACCTTGATCAGTTCCAAGTGTCTCTTATTCTTAGACCTGAAGATTTAGCTCTACCTTCATCACCTTTTGCCCAGTTGCCATTGCCCTTGATGGTGTCTTCTCTTCATCTGCCATAACCTTCTTGCTTTTTCCCAGACCCAAAGGACTGCCTCAGCTTCATGAACTAATAGCATTTATGTTGAACTTCAGCCACAACTATTTTTTTCTGACATCCGGTCACATTAGACTAGTGTTTGTAGATAAGTAAATTAGACCTTAGTGCAATATAAGCGTACATGCATGTTGCCTTAGTTCAAGTGGTTCAACTAGGATGATGCCTGCAGCTACAGCCATCATCCCGGTATTGTTTTTTACAGCCGTCAATGGACTCTTTTGTAAGAGACATCCTAGCGGCTATTTAGCCGCTGGATGGCTTTTACAGGTGGCAGAAGGGGGTTCCTCCCCCACCTTTCGCCTCATTCCCCGGCTTTCCCGTCCCACCGGGGAGCCCGGGATTGCAGCCGGCTGACTATAAAGTCGATAAAAGACCGGAAAATCCCTGATCATCTCTAAAAAATCATAAGTGATGAGTAGTTACTTCCAGTTTTGTGGGATATGTCAGTCCCAACACTCTGCTCTTGTTCTGTGTTTACATTAGAAATAAATAGCTGGGTATGCCACTAAGCCACTGCTGGGAGAGGAAACAAAATGACCTGAGCAGTTGAAGTGAAACTGAAAGGAGAGGTATAGCCAAAGATCTTTTGGCCACACTCAGTGGCGGCTGGTGGCCGGCACAAACTAACACCATATCACCCCTCCCCCACCCCTCCCACCTGTGGGAAACAGAGGGTGGCGATCACCCCTCCCCCGTTCGGGAGACGGACGGCAGCGATCACCTATCCCCCAACAGGCCAATCACAGCACTGGAGCCAGCGAAACCAGAAGTAACTCTGGTGAAAGATGTTGGCCGTGGGAGCGGAGTGTGGGAGGCACTGCAGGGCATCGTTCTAAGGTAAGTATTTCAGTGTTATTATATTTTTGTTTATTGTTTAGGAATATTAGTTTAATTACTGCTTAGGAGCAATACACTGACTTCAAAGCCACAATTGATGTTTCAGTTGTTTATTTATACTCACGTAGCACAGCATCGGCTTTAAAAAAAAGAAAAAAGAAAAAAGTTTGGAATCATTTTGCTTTCCCAAGAATTTTCGTTCGAAATTCTACCCATCTAAGGCCAGCTTTAGCAAGTTCATTAATATAATCCATTAGTGATGAACCAAATGTACCTAAAGTTAAAGAGGAGCTTCAACCCCCCCCCACAAAAAAATTTAAAGTGAGCAGCTACAATTACTGTACCTGCTGACTTTTAACATTAGGACATTTAACTGTCCCGGGATCCTGCGATGTCGGCACCCAAGCCGATTTTTCAATCAACTCTGCCACCACCATTCCTTGTAAGGGAAACTGACAGTGAAGCCTTGCGGGTTCACAGCCCGTTCCCTACTGCGCATGCGCAAAGCACGCTGCGCTTTGTGAATGGCCCGGCGGTTGGTGGAAGTGGAGACGGGTAATTATTTCGCTCCCCCCAAAAGGTGCCAAATGTGGCACCAGAGGGGGAGGAAGCAAACAAGTGGAGCTTCCCCTTTTTGGGTGGAGCCAAGCTTTAAGTTTGGGAGCCTAATCCGAACTCAGTGGAAGTCAATCGGAGTTGAAAGAAAAACAAAAGAGTAATGGCCTTTTTTAGACTAATAAGCAAGGAATTGTCAAATTAATTAAAAGCAAATGTTTGCTTTCATGCATGTCCTCAGGGTTGGGCACTTCTCTGAAGGACATGCACCAAAGCAAAAAAAAAAAAAAGTTTAATAATTCAGTTTGGCGCGGAGCAATCAATGTTGAATGCTGATCCTGCCTGTGAAGTGTGACACATCTGTGCGATGCACACAACCTACTACAGCAACACTGATACTTATATTTTATTCATTTACAAGACCAGTATCTGGGGGCCTTTATTGTTAAAGGTTGTTTTCAGATTCTGTTAAGCCACCCACCCACAGATCCCCACAACCACTTCATTAGTGTTGTGGGGAAGAGACCCTTGTCCTCATCAACATGGTGTGTGTAATGTACATAGTGCAGAGGCAAGGTATACATAATGTACATAATGCATTGTCCAGGTATAGGTAATGAACAGAGGTGTGTGTAACGTATTTAATACAGGGGTCAGAAATATATTCAGCCATTTACAGAGCACTCCTAGGATTTATTTCACCACCTTTTTATACATAGAATAGCAGTACCCTGGAAGTATAAGGGCCTAAAGTACCTCGGTATTCTCTTGTCTACTTCGGAAGCAGATTTATACCAGGATAATTATTTACCTTTATTAAATAAAATTAAGCAAGATCTGAAGGGTTACCCAATAAATAAACTGACATGGTTTGGTAGGATAAACGTGATCAAGATGGTGATACTGCCAAGGGCTTTGTATGTATTTCAGACTCTGCCGATAAACATCCCGAGGGCCTATTTTAAGACTCTCAGGATGTTGGTTGGAAAATTTATATGGAAGGACAGGAAGGCCCGTATCTCTTTTGAGTCTTTGACAAGGCCTCGGTCCAAGGGGGGATTATATCTCCCGGATTTTGAGAGGTACCACGAGGCAGCAGTGTTACAGAGGACGATTGATTGAGTCCACGGTGCCTCTCAGAAAAAATGGGTCTCATTGGAAAGAAAATTTATGTGGAAGACATTTAAGTCAAATAATGTGGGTACCAAGGCAGTACAGGGACCTCCCTGACGAAGTGGCCCAAATAACAAAAGAAACCTTAAGAGCCTGGGATAGCCTATTTAAATCTAGGCAATGGCAATATATTAGTCCATTGAAGCTACTTCCCACCAGGGAGGGAGATTAAAAACTACATCTGAGGTGGACCCCTTCAGATAGTTTGAAACTAAAAGATGTTATTATTATTATACATGATTTATATAGCGCCAACAGTTTACATAGCGCTTTACAACTTGAGGGTAGACAGTACAAATACAATACACTTTGATACAGTAGGAATCAGAGGGCCCTGCTCCTTAGAGCTTACAATATAAGAGGGAAGGTCAAGAGATACAAGAGGTAATAACTGTGGGTGATGTGCTGATTGAGAAGATAAATGTACAGTTGTTAGGTGGGGGCCAGATAGGCTTCTCTGAAGAGATGAGTTTTCAGGGATCGTCTGAAAGTGGATAAAGTAGGAGAAAATCGGATGGATTGGGGTAGAGCATTCCAGAGGATGGGGGAGGCTCTGGAGAAGTCCTGAAGGCGAGCATGGGATGAGGTGACAAAGGAGTTTGAGAGCAGGAGGTCTTGGGAGGAGCGAAGAGAACGATTAGGTTGGTATTTTGTGACTAGGTTAGAGATGTAGCTGGGGGCCAGGTTGTGGATGGCTTTGTAAGTTATAGTTAGTATGTTGAATTTAATTTGGTGACTGAGTGGCAGCCAATGGAGGGATTGGCAGAGGGGTGTAGCAGACGCTGAGCGGTTTGTGTGGTGGATGGGCCTGGCAGCAGCGTTCATGACGGACTGAAGTGGGGATAACCTATTTAGAGGTAAACCAATGAGGAGGGAGTTGCAGTAGTCGAGGCGGGAGAATGGAAATGCTCTTTGTTCAATAAGTGAACTACGCAAGAGATATGGAGAATCACCATGGGATATGTGGAGATATAGGCAACTCCAACACTTCGTAGACACTCTCCCAAAACCCCTACGCTCTATTAAGGAGCTAACCCCATGGGAAAGTTTTTTGGATCAAGGGGGGATAAGGGGCCAGGGAATATCTAATATATATGGGATGTTGATCTCCTCCCCGGGCCTGGGGCCACTACGACTTCCTCATAGATTATGTACACTCCACATCAATAGATACGAGAATAAAAGAAACAAACTATAAATTGTTAACAAAATGGTATTACGTTCCAACAAAACTTCATAAAATGGACCCAAAGATGTCACCGTAATACTGGAGGGAGTGCGGATTGGAGGGTACTCATGCTCATATTTGGTGGTTCTGAAATTTCAGTGTTCTGAAATCCAACCTTTCTGGAGAGTGATATTGAAGATGATTAAAAAGATTAGTGGGGTTGAGATTGCGCAGGACCCCTGGCGGTGTTTGTTCCATGCTACGGGGGAACCGAGGAAGAAATATAGAGCAACAGTTGTACCATGCTTATTAAATGCAGCGAAAGCTCTAATACCAAGACAGTGGAAATTTAAAAAAACTCTGCTAATAAAGGATTGGTTTAGAGGGGTGGATAAAATTAGACTGATGGAAGAATTGATAGCCTCACAAAATGATTGCAGACAAAAATTTCATAGAATATGGAGAGGATGGCTGGAGTTTAAACAAACGGAAGTATACTGTAACCATTTGAGAGATTGAGGCTCCATGTTTCCAGTTTCATATTGTCTCCTGTAGTATATCCCCAGCCAAAATGTAGCATGTCCACACTCTCTGACCCTCATTTTCTCTATTAGTCTGCAGTTTGACAGTCCTCTCAAGCATTACATACATCAAATGGTGATGTCAGGGGCCATATTTGAAGCCATTATCAGGGGAGGACTGACCATTCGGAGCCCGGGGCCAGTAGGTGCCCCATGAGAGGCTCCTCATGCCTTTCATAGATGTGTACATGGCATTATGTGCAATAAACTCTAGGCTGACAAGTAGAAACCATAGAGGATGCTGACCGTGAGCCCATAATAAGGGAAGAGACTCGAGAGGAGGAGCTGGTGATGTGACTTAACAAGTGATTCCTCAACCTCCTCTCTCCCTCATCCCCTATCTCTCTCTCCCTCTCTCTCCCTCACCCTCCCATCCTCTCTCTCGCTCTCTCTCCCTCACTCCCCCCACCCCCATTCTCTCTCTCTCTCTCCCTCATCCCCCTCTCTCTTTTTCACACCCTCTCTCTCTCCCTAACCCCCCCATTCTCTCTCTCTCTCTCCCTCTCCCTCACCCCCTATTCTCTCTCTCTCTCTCCCTCATTCCCCCTCTCAATTTTTCACACCCCTCTCTCTCACGCTCTCTCCCACCCCCTCTTTCCCTCACCCTCCCTCTCCCTCATGCCCCTCTCTGGCTCTCCCTCATGCCCCCCTCCTCATCCCCTCCCTCTCTCCCCCCTCTCTTCCTCACCCCCTCTCACTTCCACACCCCCTCTCCCTTTCACCCTGCTCTCTCTCCCTCACCTCCACTCTCTCTCCCTCACCCCCTCCCTCTCTCTCCCCTCTCTCTCACCCCTTACTCTCCCTCACCCCTGCTCCCCCCTCTCTCTCTCGCCCTCATTCCCTATCACCCCGCTCTCTCTCCCTCACCCCCCTCTCTCTCACTACCTCACCCACCTCTCTCTCTCTCATCCCCCTCTCTCTCATACCCTCCCTCTCTCTGCCTCGTGCCCCTGTCTCTCGCTCACGCACCTCTCTCTCTCTCCCCCACCCCTCCCTCTCTCTCCCCTCGCCCTCACCCCCTCTCTCTCTATCTCACCCACCTCTCTCTCTCTCATCCCCCTCTCTCTCACCCCCTCCCTCTCTCTGCCTCGTGCCCCTGTCTCTCGCTCACGCACCTCTCTCTCTCTCCCTCACCCCCTCCCTCTCTCTCCCCTCTCTCTCACCCCTTACTCTCTCTCCATCACCCCTGCTCCCCCCTCTCTCTCTCGCCCTCATCCCCTATCACCCCGCTCTCTCTCCCTCACCCCCTCTCTCTCTACCTCACCCACCTCTCTCTCTCTCATCCCCCTCTCTCTCACCCCCTCCCTCTCTCTGCCTTGTGCCCCTGTCTCTCGCTCACGCACCTCTCTCTCCCTCACCCCCTCCCTCTTTCTCCCCTCTCTCACCCCTTACTCTCTCCCCCTCACCCCTGCTCCCCCTCTCTCTTTTGCCCCTACTCCCTCTCACCCCTCTCTTTCTCCATCACCCCCCTCCCCCTCTCTCTCACCCCCCTCACCCTCCTCCCTCTCACCCTCCTCTCTCTTTCCCTCACCTCCTCTCCCTTATCCCCCTTTCTCGTTCTCCCTCACGCCCCTCTCTCTCCCTTATCCCCTCTTTCTCTTTCCCTCACCCCCGCTCTCTCTCCCTCACCCCCTGCTTTCTCCCTCATCCCCGCCTCTCTCTCTCACCCCCTCCCTCTCTCTATTTAACCCCCTCCCTCTTTCTCCTCTCTCTCCCTCGTGCCCCTCTTTCTCACCCCCTCTCTCAGCCACTCCCTTTCTGCCTGACACCCTCTCTCTCTCCCTCATCCCCCTCTCTTTCCCTCACATCCTCTCTCTCCTTCACCTCCTCTCTCTCTCCCTCTCTCCCTCATCCCCCTCTTTCTCTCTCCCTCACCCCCTGCTCTCTCTCCCTTACCCTCTCTCTCTCCCTCATCCCCTCCTCTCTCTCTCACCCTTCCCCCTCTCACCCCTCCCTCTCTTTCACCCCCTCTCTCACCCACTCCTTCTCTCCCTGACCCCCTCTCTTTCTCCCTCACCCACCTCTCTCTCTCATCCCCCTCTCTCTCACCCCCTCCCTTTCTCTCTGCCCTCTCTCTCCCTCATGCCCCTCTCTCTCCTTCTCGCCCCTCTCTCTCCCTCACCTCCTCTCTCACCCACTCCCTCTCTCCTTGACCTTCTCTCTCTCCCTCACCTCCTCTCTCCCTCATCCCCCTCTCCCTCATGCCCCTGCTCTCTCCCTTGCCCGCCTCTCTCTCTCCCTCATCCCCCTCTCCCTAAACCCCCCTGATCTCTCTCCCTCACCTGCCATTTCTCTCTCTCACCCCTCCCTCTCTCTCTCACCCCTCCCTCTCTGTCTTTCTCCCCTCTCTCTTCATCACGCCCCTCTCTCTCTCACCACCTCTCACCCACTCCCTCTCTCCCTGACCCCCTCTCTCTCTCCCTAATCCCCCCTCTCTCTCCTTCCCATCCTCCCCCTCATCCCCCTCTCTCTCTCTCCCTCATCCCCCCTCTCTCTCCCTCATCCTCGTGTCTCTCTCTCTCCTCTCTCTCTCTCTCTCTCTCTCTCTCTCTCAACCCTTTACTCTCTCTCTCCCTCACCCCCATTCTCCCTCATGCCCCTCTCTCCCTCATGCACCAATTTTGTTTAACTTATTCATAAATGATATAGAGGTTGGGATAAATAGCTCAATCTCAGTGATACAAAACTAAGCAGGGCAATAACAACACAGCAGGATGTGGAAACCTTACAGGAAAACCTCAATAAAAAAAATGGAATGGGCAACTACATGACATATGAGGTTTAAAAATGTAAAGTAATGCATTTGGGGGCTAAAAATATATACGCTAGTTACTCGCTAGGTAGAGAACCACTGGGGTAAAACCAGGATGGAAAAAGATCTGGGGGTCTTAGTAGATGACAGGCAAAGCAATGGCATACAATGACAAGCTGCTGCAAGCAAAGCAAGCTTAATATTAGCATGCATAAAATTTACTCAAGTGATAAAACTATAATTCTACCATTTTACAAGACATCTTGAGCATGCCATCCAATTCTGGTCACTAATCCTCAGGAAGGATGTGCTGGAACTGAATAGAGTCCAGAGAAGGGCAACAAAGTTAATAAGGTGACTGGATGACCTCAGTTACAAGGAGTGACTATAAGCATTAAACTTATTCTCCCTGGAGAAGAGACGCTTGAGAGGAGATATGATAGCTATATACAATTACCTCAATGGTGAATTTGGCATAGGGGAAAAACTATTCAGTTGCAGGGAATTTAAAAAGACATGCGGCCACTCATTGAAACTGGAGAAGCAGTTTAAATTGGGTAAAGGGTTCTTTACTATCAGAGCAGTAAGGATGTGGAACTCCCTTCCATAAGCAGTGGTATCAGCAGGGGGTGTCGATAGTTTGAAAAAAACTATTAGATGGGCATCTTAATGAGCGCAATATACAGGGATATGGGAATTATTATTGATTTAACCTTTCGTACACACCCACGCAGGTTGAACTGGATAGACTGGTGTCTTTATTGAACCTTACCAACCATGTATCTATGCAAAAAGGGGGCTGATTAGGGGGGGTGAGTGGGGGTTCTGCATAGTAACGTGTAACATGTTACTAAGACCCCTTTCACACTAAGGTGCTTTACAGGCACTATAGCGATAAAAATAGCGACTGCAAAGCGCCTGTAAAGCACCTTTCCTGTCACTCCAATGTGAAAGCCCGAGTGCTTTCACACTGGAGCAGTGTGCTGGCAGGACGTCAAAAAAAGTCCTGCAAGCAGGCCCTTTGAGGCGCTTTAGGAGCGGTGTATACACGTCTCCTAAAGCACCCCTGCCCATTGAAATCAATGGGCAGCGCCACAGCAGCGGCGTTTTAAACACTTTTTCAGCCACTAGCTGGGGTTAAAAGCGCCCCGCTAACGGCCAAAAAGCGCTGCTAAAACAACGGTTAAGCGCGGCTAAAAATAGCGGCGCTTTACCGCCAACGCCCGGGAGCTATGAGTGTGAAAGGGCTCTAAAGGTGTACTTAACCTTTAACCACTTGCCGACCACCTAAGGCAGATATACTGCGACAGAATGGCACGGGCAGGCAAAATCACGTACCTGGTGCCCAAGGCGGTCGGCATCGTTAGGGGAGCGATCAATGCTGAGGGGGATGCCACTCATTCGTGGCCACCCCCTCACGATCGCTCCCAACGCATGACAATCTTCCTCTGCCTCTATAATGTAAACAGCAGCAGAGGAAGTGATGTAATCTCTCCTCGGGTCGGTCTTTTACGTTTCGGCGCCGAGGAGAGAAGACATCCAAGTAAGTGCACCAACACTACACATACAGTAGAACACTCTAGGCACACTTTTCACCCCCCATCACCCTCGGATCACCCCCCTGTACCCCCTGTCACAGTGACACCAATAGCATTTTTTTTTTTTTTACTGATTATTGCATTGGTGTCAGTTTGTGACAGTTATAAGTGGTAGGGCAGTTAGTGTTAGCCCCCTTTAGGTCTAGGATACCCCCTAACCCCCCCTAATAAAGGTTTAACCCCGTTTTCACCCCCCATCGCCAGTGTCACTAAGCGATCGTTTTTCTGATCGCTGTATTAGTGTCACAGGTGACGCTAGTTAGGGAGGTAAGTATTTAGGTTCGCCGTCAGCGTTTTATAGCGTCAGGGAATCCCATATACTACCTAATAAAGGTTTTAACCCCCTGATTGCCCCCTAGTTATCCCTTTCACCAGTGATCACCGTATAACTGTTACGGGTGACGCTGGTTAATTAGTTTGTTTTTTATAGTTTCAGGGCAGCCGCCGTTTATTACCTAATAAAGGTTTAACCCCCTGATCACCCGGCGGTGATATAAGTTAGGTTTTAGGGTCATATAGGATCTGCGTCGCCCCAGGCAGCGTCAGGTTAGCGCCAGTACTGCTAACACCCACGCTCACAGCATACACCTCCCTTAGTGGTATAGTATCTGAACGGATGAATATCTGATTTGATCAGATCTTTACTAGCGTCCCCAGCAGTTTAGGGTTCCCAAAAACACAGTGTTAGCGGGATCAGCCCAGATACCTGCTAGCACCTGCGTTTTGCCCCTCGGCCCAGCCCTGCCCAGCCCACCCAAGTGCAGTATCGATTGATCACTGTCACTTACAAAACACTAAACACACATAACTGCAGTGTTAGCGGGATCAGCCCAGATACCTGCTAGCACCTGCGTTTTGCCCCTCGGCCCAGCCCTGCCCAGCCCACCCAAGTGCAGTATCGATTGATCACTGTCACTTACAAAACACTAAACACACATAACTGCAGCGTTCGCAGAGTCAGGCCTGATCCCTGCGATTGCTAACAGTTTTTTTCGTAGCATTTTGATACAGTCGCTAACAGTCAGTAGCTTTTTTGCCTGTGAGTCTCACTAGTGTACCACTAAATTTAGAGCCCAAAATGGCAAATCGAAGGTACACTAGTAAAGAGGCCTACACGTTTCTGAGCATGACAGATAGCGAAGAGGAAGTCACTTATCTGTCAGATTCAGGCTCAGAATACGATCCTGTAGACGACAGCGGCTCCATGACAGATAGCTCTGACGACGGGGAGTTGTGGTCCCTGCCAAGGTCAGGCGTACCAGACCCCAAACTTCTTTTTCTGTCGTTGATGTGCAAGAACCGCAGGTCCCTCGTATGGAGCAGAGAAGTACTAGCGCCGCTATTCCTTCTGGTGAACTGGCAAGCATCAGCAGCCTAGTACACCCTGGTCGTAGTCAATCCAGCACTGCAGTAACACTTGGTGACGTGGCGAGTCCCATAAGTGTAGTTCAAGCTAGTGAGGTGGCAAGCACAAGTAGTGTCCCGCTGCCACCAAGAAGACGAACACAGGCCCGTCGTGCCCATAGTGCCCTTCCTGCTGCATTTGCCAATCCTAATTGGGAACCCACCACTTCTCCAGCACCCGTACTTCCCCCATTCACTGGCCAACCTGGCATTCAGGTGTAAACAGTTGATTTTACATCACTTGATTTTTATTCGCTGTTTTTCACCGAAGATCTCTATAGATCTATTGTGGACCAAAGCAATTTATAAGCTGGTCAACACATCGCCACTATTCCCCAGTCCTCCCTTGCCAGAGATTGGAGACCAATTACGGTCTCTGAATTTAAGATCTTTCTGGGATCTTTCTTTGATCCTTTACCTCAACATGGGCATAACTAAAAAGAGTGAGTTGCGGTCATATTGGTCCACTGACCCAATTCACCATATGCCCTTGTTCTCTGCCTCCATGACCAGGACACGATATGAGCAGATCTTGCGGTTCATGCACTTCAATGACAATGAACTCTGTCGTCCTCGTGGAGACCCTGGATACGATCGGCTCTACAAAATTCGGACCACTTTAACCAACGTTTTGCAGACTTGTTTACTCCCCATCAAGTTGTCTGCGTTGATGAGTGCCTGATTAAGTTTTCTGGCCGCTTGTCATTCAAACAGTACCTTCCCAGCAAGCATGCCAGATACGGGGTCAAGATGTATAAGCTCTGTGACAGGGCCACAGGCTATACATGTAGTTTTATGGTTTACGAGGGAAAAGATAGCCACGTAGAGCTGACAAACTGCACTGACTACATAGGAAGCGCTGGCAAGATAGTGTGGGACTTGGTGTCACCCTTATTCGGAAAGGGGTACCACTTATATGTGGACAATTATTAAACGAGCGTGCCACTTTTTAGTCACTTGTTTGATCAGCAGATTGGAGCATGTGGCACCGTGCGACCTAATCGCCGGGGCTTTCCCCAGCGGCTTGTAGATTCCCGTCTTAGGCTGGGGGAGAGAGCCTGCTTGCAGTGTAATAATTTGCTCGCTATGAGGTGGAGGGATAATAAGAATGTTTTCGTTCTTACCTCCCTTCATGCAGATACGACGGTCCAAATTACTACGGCGACTGGTGTTGTGGAGAAACCCCTCTGTGTCCACGAATATAACCAAAATATGGGAGGGGTGGACCTCAACGACCAGTTGTTGGCGCCGTACCTAATTGCCCGTAAGGCCAGATGCTGGTACAAGAAAGTGTCTGTTTATTTATTTCAATTGGCTTTGCTGAACGCTCATGTGCTATACAGAGCTTCAGGACGGACTGGATCCTTCCTTAAATTCCAGGAAGAGATCGTCAGAGCCCTTCTGTTTCCAGACGGTGCTCTACCTCACCTTCCCCAACCAAATGCAGTAAGCCGGCTGCATGAAATGCATTTTCCTTATGTCCTCCCGAGTACCCCTACCCAACGAGCCCCCCAAAAAAGATGTTGTGTCTGCAGCAAGCGTGGATATAGGCGTGACACCCGCTATTATTGTCCCTCCTGTCCTGACAATCCTGGTCTTTGCATTGGTGAATGTTTTGAACGCTACCATACACTAGTTGAGTATTAGCATAGGGTACAGCACTGCACAGACTAGGCACACTTTCACAGGGTCTCCCAAGATGCCATCGCATTTTGAGAGACCCGAACCTGGAACTGTTACATAGTTACATAGTTACATAGTAGGTGAGGTTGAAAAAAGACACAAGTCCAACCTATGTGTGATTATGTGTCAGTATTGCATTGTATATCCCTGTATGTTGTGGCCATTCAGGTGCTTATCTAATAGTTTCTTGAAGCTATCGATGCTCCCCGCTGAGACCACCGCCTGTGGAAGGGAATTCCACATCCTTGCCGCTCTTACAGTAAAGAACCCTCTACGTAGTTTAAGGTTAAACCTCTTTTCTTCTAATTTTAATGAGTGGCCACGAGTCTTGTTAAACTCTCTTCTGCGAAAGAGTTTTATTTCTATTGTAGGTTCACCAGTACGTTATTTGTATATTGAAATCATATCCGCTCTCAAGCATCTCTTTATCCAGAGAGAATAAGTTCAGTGCTCGCAACCTTTCCTCATAACTAAGATCCTCCAGACCCTTTATTAGCTTTGTTGCCCTTCTTTGTACTCGCTCCATTTCCAGTACATCCTTCCTGAGGACTGGTGCCCAAAACTGGACAGCATACTCTAGATGCGGCCGGACCAGAGTCTTGTAGAGTGGGAGAATTATCATTTTATCTCTGGAGTTGATCCCCTTTTTAATGCATGCCAATATTCTGTTTGCTTTGTTAGCAGCAGCTTGGCATTGCATGCCATTGCTGAGCCTATCATCTACTAGGACCCCCAGGTCCTTTTCTATCCTAGATTCCCCCAGAGGTTCTCCCCCCCGGTGTATAGATTGCATTCATATTTTTGCCACCCAAATGCATTCTTTTACATTTTTCTACATTGAACCTCATTTGCCATGTAGTTGCCCACCCTATTAATTTGTTCAGATCTTTTTGCAAGGTTTCCACATCCTGCGGAGAAGTTATTGCCCTGCTTAGCTTAGTATCATCTGCAAATACAGAGATTGAACTGTTTATCCCATCCTCCAGGTCGTTTATGAGAAAATTAAATAGGATTGGTCCCAGCACAGAACCTTGGGGAACCCTACTACCCACCCCTGACCATTCCGAGTACTCCACATTTATCATCACCTTCTGAACTCGCCCTTGTAGCCAGTTTTCAATCCATGTACTCACCCTATGGTCCATGCCAACGGACCTTATTTTGTACAGTAAACGTTTATGGGGAACTGTGTCAAATGCTTTTGCAAAATCCAGATACACCACGTCTACGGGCCTTCCTTTATCTAGATGGCAACTCACCTCCTCATAGAAGGTTAGTAGATTGGTTTGGCAAGAACGATTCTTCATGAATCCATGCTGATTACTGCTAATGATACCATTCTCATTACTAAAATCTTGTATATAGTCCCTTATCATCCCCTCCAAGAGTTTACATATTATCGATGTTAGGCTAACTGGTCTGTAATTCCCAGGGATATATTTTGGGCCCTTTTTAAATATTGGTGTTACATTGGCTTTTTTCCAATCAGCTGGTACCATTCCAGTCAGTAGACTATCTGTATAAATTAGGAACAACGGTCTGGCAATCACTTGACTGAGTTCCCTAAGTACCCTCGGATGCAAGCCATCTGGTCCCGGTGATTTATTAATGTTACGTTTCTCAAGTCTAATTTTAATTTTGTCCTCTGTTAACCATGAAGGTGCTTCCTGTTTTGTGTCATGAGGATAAACACTGCAGTTTTGGTTACTGAAGCCCCCCGATTCACTCGTGAAGACTGAGGAGAAGAATAAATTCAATACCTTCGCCATCTCCCCATCCTTTGTAACCAGATGTCCTTCTTCATTCTTTATGGGGCCAATATGGTCTGTCCTCCCTTTTTTACTGTTTACATACTTAAAGAATTTCTTGGGACTTTTTTTGCTCTCCTCTGCTATGTTTCTTTCATGTTCTATCTAAGCCGTCCTAATTGCACCCTTACATTTCTTGTTGCATTCTTTATAAAGTCTGAATGCTGAGGATGATCCCTCAACCTTGTATTTTTTGAAGGCCTTCTCCTTTGCTTTTATATGCATTTTTACATTGGAGTTAAGCCATCCAGGACTTTTGTTCGCTCTTTTAAATTTATTACCCAATGGAATACATTGGCTAATGCCCTTATTTAATATGCTCCTAAAGCAAACCCATCTCTCCTCCGTATTCTTTGTTCCTAATATTTTATCCCAATTGATGCCTTTTAGCAAGGTTTGTAGTTTAGGGAAGTTGGCTCTTTTGAAATTCAGTGTCTTTGTATTCCCTTTATGTTTCCTATTTGTGTGATGTATACTGAAACTAATTGACCTGTGATCGCTGTTACCTAAATTGCCCCGTATTTCCACATCCGTGATCAGGTCTGTATTGTTGGTAATCAGTAGATCCAGAAATGTTTTATTTCTAGTTGGTGCGTCTACCATCTGACCCATCAAATTGTCCTGCAAGACATTAAGGAACTGGCGAGCCTTAAATGAATGCGCGGTTCCCTCCGCCCAGTCTATGTCTGGATAATTAAAATCCCCCATTATGATAACACTTCCCATCCTTGCTGCTAATCCAAATTGTGATAGGAGATCTGTCTCCACTTCCTCCCTCAGGTTAGGGGGCCTATAACATACTCCAAGTATTATTTTCCCCTTAGCTTCATCCTTTTGGAGCTCTACCCATAAGGATTCCACCTCCTCCCTAGCTCCCTCAGTGATGTAATCTCTCACATTCACTTGTGCATTATTCTTGATATATAGGCATACCCCTCCCCCTTTTTTACCCTCTCTATCCTTGCAGTAAAGGGTATACCCTTGAATGTTTGCCAGCCAATAATGAGAGCTGTTGAACCAGGTCTCTGAAATTCCCACAAAATCCAAATCCTCCTCGTACAACAGTATCTCTAGTTCGCCCATCTTGTCCGCCATGCTCCTGGCATTGGTGAACATGCCACATAGTTTAGACCGGTCGCATATTGTCCTCGTATTGGTTGTATCGAGATTGCAACTAGGACTTGCTACTATACTTACCTTGTGTTTTTGTGCTTTGGTCAACCTACCACTAATGCCCCCAATACTACCCTCTGAAATATCTTCCGCACTGACTATCTCTACCTCTGGACCCCCCCCCCATCGCCTAGTTTAAAAACCCCTCTAACTTTTTGGCCATCTTCATTCCCAGCAGATCTGCACCCTCCTCATTTAGGTGCAGTCCGTCCCTTCTATAGTACCGGTTATCGACTGGTTACAGTTACAAAGTTACAGTTACAAAAAAAAGTTTAAAAAAAAAAAAACACAAAAAAAATATAAAATTAAAAAACAAAAATAGTTGTCGTTTTATTGTTCTCTCTCTATTCTCTCTCTATTGTTCTGCTCTTTTTTACTGTGTTCTATTCTGCAATGTTTTATTGTTATTATGTTTTACCATGTTTGCTTTATAGGTATGCAATTTTTTTATACTTTACTGTTTACTGTGTTTTATTGTTAACCATTTTTTTGTTTTCAGGTACACCATTCAGCTGCAGAGCGGATTTATTTATCTTGACAGCAACAGCGTTTGCTCCCACGATACATAAAGGCGTGACTCCAGCGCTGTCGGAGGTGATTTCACCACCACAGTTAAAAAAAAGAGCATATATGCCGAAGCATGGGGGCAGCAGGGGCGGAGGAGCGATTTGCTCCTACCTTTTGCAGGTGGATGCCCCCATGCTTCGGCATATATATATATTTTAGGCACAGGTTGCGTTAAAAAATGTTTTATTTTTTACTATGTAAAAAATTGCAGGTATGGTAAGTCTTACTGTTATACTGTAATGTTACTTTGTTTTATTGTTAACCATCATTTGCTTAGCAGGTATGCCATTCAGTTGCAGCGTGGATTTATTTATCTTGACAGCAACAGCGTTTGCTCCCACGATACATAAAGCCGTGACTCCAGCGCTGTAGGAGGTGATTTCATCACCACAGTTAAAAAAAAGAGCATATATGCAGAATATAGGGGGCAGCAGGGGCGGAGGAGCGATTTGCTCCTACCTTTTGGGGCGGATTCCCCCCCCATTCTTCGGCATATATAAACGGTGCATGTATGCCCATCATTAGAAGTGGGTGGATGAAGGGAGGTATTCTAATGGTGGGCATACCCACCGATCAATCTCTTTTTTTTCGTTCAGCCCACAGGCTGCATGAAAAAAAAAGTTTACAATATATGCCCAACAAGGACCAGCAACGTACTTGTATGTTGCTGGACTTTGAGTGGTTATACCAGAATGATGCCTGCAGGTTTAGGTATCATCTTGGTATCATTCTTTTCAGCCAGCGGTCGGCTTTCATGTAAAAGCAATCCTAGCAGCTAATTAGCCTCTAGACTGCTTTTGCAAGCAGTGGGAGGGAATGCCCCCCCCCCCACCGTCTTCCATGTTTTTCTCTGGCTCTCCTGTCCCAACAGGGAACCTGAGAATGCAGCCGGTGAATCAGCCAGCTGGCCATAGAGCTGATCAGAGACCAGAATGGCTCCAAACATCTCTATGGCCTAAGAAACCGGAAGCTACGAGCATTTCATGACTTAGATTTTGCCGGATGTAAACAGCGCCATTGGGAAATTGGGAAAGCATTTTATCACACCGATCTTGGTGTGGTCAGATGCTTTGAGGGCAGAGATCTAGGGTCTAATAGACCCCAATTTTTTTTTTAAAAGAGTACCTGTTACTACCTATTGCTATCATAGGGGAAATTTACATTCCCTGAGATAACAATAAAAATGATTTAAAAAAATGAAAGGAACAGTTTAAAAATAAGATAAAAAAGCAAAAAAATAATTAAAAAGAAAAAGGCGAATGCAAGTGACGGTCTGGCGTCAAATGTAAACAGCAATTGCACCATGCATGTGAGGTATCACCGCGAAGGTCAGATCGAGGGCAGTAATTTTAGCAGTAGACCTCCTCTGTAGATCTAAAGTGGTAACCTGTAAAGGCTTTTAAAGGCTTTTAAAAATGTATTTAGTTTGTTGCCACTGCACGTTTGTGTGCAATTTTAAAGCATGTCGTGTTTGGTATCCATGTACTCGGCCTAAGATCATCTTTTTTATTTCATCAAACATTTGGGCAATATAGTGTGTTTTAGTGCAGTAAAATGTAAAAAAGTGTGTTTTTTTCCAAAAAAATGTGTTTGAAAAATCGCTGCGCAAATACTGTGCGAAAAATAATTAAATAAAACACCCACCATTTTAATCTGTAGGGCATTTGCTTTAAAAAATATATATAATGTTTGGGGGTTCAAAGTAATTTTCTTGCAAAAAAAAAATACTTTTTTCATGTAAACAAAGTGTCAGAAAGGGCTTTGTCTTCAAGTGGTTAGAAGAGTGGGTGATGTGTGACATAAGCTTCTAAATGCTGTGCATAAAATGCCAGGACAGTTCAAAACCCCCCAAATGACCCCATTTTGGAAAGTAGACACCCCAAGCTATTTGCTGAGAGGCATATCAAGTCCATGGAATATTTTATATTGTGACACAAGTTGCAGGAAAAAGACACATTTTTTTTTTTTTTGCATAAAGTTGTCACTAAATGATATATTGCTCAAACATGCCATGGGAATATGTGAAATTACACCCCAAAATACATTCTGTTGCTTCTCCTGAGTACGGGGATACCACATGTGTGAGACTTTTTGGGAACCTAGCCGCGTACGAGACCCCGAAAACCAAGCACTGCCTTCAGGCTTTCTAAGGGCGTAAATTTTTGATTTCACTCTTCACTGCCTATCACAGTTTCGGAGGCCATGGAATGCCCAGGTGGCACAAACCCCCCCCAAATTACCCCATTTTGGAAAGTAGACACCCCAAGCTATTTGCTGAGAGGTATAGTGAGTATTTTGCAGACCTCACTTTTTGTCACAACGTTTTGAAAAAAGAAAAAAAAAAATTTTTTTCTTGTCTTTCTTCATTTTCAAAAACAAATGAGAGCTGCAAAATACTCACAATGCCTCTCAGCAAATAGCTTGGGGTGTCTACTTTCCAAAATGGGATCATTTGGGGGGGGGGGGTTGTGCTATCTTGGCATTTTATGGCCTTCGAAAATGTGATAGGTAGTGAGGAGTGAAATCAAAACTTTATGCCCTTAGAAATCCTGAAGGCGGTGCTTGGTTTTCAGGGCCCCGTACACGGCTAGGCTCCCAAAAAGTCCCACACATGTGGTATCCCTGTACTCAGGAGAATCATCAGAATGTATTTTGGGGTGCAATTCCACATATGCCCATGGCCTGTGTGAGCAATATATCATTTAGTGACAACTTTGTGCAAAAAAAAAAAAAGTTTGTCATTTTCCTGCAACTTGTGGTAAAATATAAAATATTCCATGGACTCAACATGCCTCTCAGCAAATAGCTTGGGGCGTCTACTTTCCAAAATGCGGTCATTTGGGGGTGTTTTGTGCCATCTTGGCATTTTATGGCCTTCAAAACTGTGATAGGTAGTGAGGAGTGAAATCAAAAATTTACTCCCTTAGAAATCCTGAAGGCGGTGCTTGGTTTTCGGGGCCCTGTACGCGACTAGGCTCCCAAAAAGTCCCACACATGTGGTATCCCCATACTCAGGAGAAGCAGCTAAATGTATTTTGGGGTGTAATTCCACATATAACCATGGCATGTGTAAGCAATATATAATTTAGTGACAACTTTTAGTAAATTTTTTTTTTTATCATTATTCAATCACTTGGGACAAAAAAAATAATATTTAATGGGCTCAACATGCCTCTCAGCAATTTCCTTGGGGTGTCTACTTTCCAAAATGGGGTCATTTGGGGGGGGGGGGGGTTGTACTGCCCTGCCATTTTAGCACCTAAAGAAATGACATAGGCAGTCATAAACTAAAAGCTGTGTAAATTCCAGAAAATGTACCCTAGTTTGTAGACGCTATAACTTTTGCGCAAACCAATAAATATAAGCTTATTGACATTTTTTTTACCAAAGACATGTGGCCGAATACATTTTGGCCTAAATGTATGACTAAAATTGAGTTTATGGGATTTTTTTTATAACAAAAAGTAGAAAATATCATTTTTTTTCAAAATTTTCGGTCTCTTTCCGTTTATAGCGCAAAAAATAAACCGCAGAGGTGATCAAATACCATCAAAAGAAAGCTCTATTTGTGGAAAAAAAGGTCGCAAATTTCGTTTGGGTACAGCATTGCATGACCGCGCAATTAGCAGTTAAAGTGATGCAGTGCCAAATTGTAAAAAGTGCTCTGGTCAGGAAGGGGGTAAATCCTTCCGGGGCTGAAGTGGTTAATGCCCTATCACAGGATATATGCAGAGACTACACTCAGCACAGGCATGGCTTTGCACAACAGCTGCCTCGTTAGCGCAGTAGGTAGCGCGTCAGTCTCATAATCTGAAGGTCGTGAGTTCAATCCTCACACGGGGCACTGATTTTATGTCATGGCTCGATAATTTGACAATTTGTATCTGTCAAAAGAGAAAATGTAAAATTCCCTATCAGATATCCTTTCGTGCCTAAAGCCCCATACATACTATCAGATTTTCTGCTGATTGTTTCCTTCAGATTTACCAAAACCATATAATATGAGGTCAAACCTTAGGAGTTTCAATTTGTATGCAATCAGGCAGGCCCTTGCACTACATGGTTGTGGTAAATCTGAAGACAAAAATCAGCAGAAAATCTGATAGTGTGTATGGGGCTTAAGCCTATTTCTGACATTTGTTGCAAGTTAAAATCCGTATTTTTTGCTAGAAAATTACTTAGAACCCCCAAACGTTATATATATGTTTTTTAGCAGAAACCCTAGAGTATAAAATGGCGATCGTTGCAATATTTTATGTCACATTATATTAGCACAGTAGTCTTTCAAACGCAATTTTTTACACAAAGGAGACTGGATTCCTTCCAGTCTCACTCTAGCCGGAGGAAATGCCGGATCGCGGATCGGGTCTCCCGGTAGGATGGGAGGCCTGCGAAGAGCAGCGGAAGGCGGCGGGAGGGGGGACGCCACATCAGTTGTTATCCCTGAAGAGCCGACCGCCCCCTCTAAAAAAACGGTACCGGGATGATGCCGGCATCATCCCAGTATAACCCCTTAAAACTGAGGCTGCATATGTGCGTGTGTGATAATATTCCTTTCCTGATAGACTCCATCACAGCATATGTTTGGGCAGAGAAATACACCTACCATAGAATGCCTTTGCTGCTCTTAGATTTGCAATCTTTCCAGTTGTGGGACCTATCTGTGAACCAATTCCCCAAACTGAACTTCATATTCCAGATGAGATCTTACGTCAGTGGCGGCCCGTGCATTGTGGGCGCACAAGTGACTGCATTTAATTGGCACAAGTGGCTGCATATTATGGGCACAGTGGCTGCGTTTGATGGGCACAATGGCTGCATATGATGGGCACAAGTGGCTGCAAATGATGGGCACAAGTGGCTGCATTTGATAGGCACAAGTGGCTGCATATGACGGGCAAAAATGACTGCATATGATGGGCACAGTGGCTGCGTTTGATGGGCACAATGGCTGCATATGATGGGCACAAGTGGCTGCATTTGATGGGCACAAGTGGCTGCATTTGATGGGCACAGTGACTGCATTTGATGGGCACAATGGCTGCATTTGATGGGCACAGTGGCTGCATTTGATGGGCACAGTGGCTGCATTTGAGGGCACAGTGGCTGCATTTGATGGGCACAGTGAGGCTGCAATTCATGGGGCGTTTAATATTTTTCAGTTTGTTTGTGCCCCCCCAAAAATTTTGAGCACCAGCCACCACTGTCTTACGTACACTTTGCACAGGAGCACAATTTTATCTTCCTCTCTCTGAAGTCTATATCCCTGCAATTTTAAGAAAGTATCTTGTTCCCTGTAGAAGTTGGAGATTGGCATTACATGCTGCTGAACACTCCAGAGTGCACTTAACTAACATACAGCTGACTGCTCCTTTTGTACTGTATGTTACATACTACTGACCACTCCACTGTATATTACAAACTTATACCCAATTACACTCTGTATGTTGTACTATATGCTACATACTGCTGACCACTCCAGTGAACTGTACTGTACAGTACAGTTCACTGGAGTGCGGTCTAATGGTTAGGATTCAGTGCTCTCACCAATTAACCCAAATCAAATTCATTGACTGTATACACTGCCCCCTACCTGTCTTTTCTCTCCCCTAGACACTTGAAGATTGTCAATTTAAAACCTAAAGCATGCTTGAAGTTATAGTAAAGCTTCACTTCCATGCTTAACTGATTTGTGCATTGAATTTGCACACAGCAGCCCCGATCAATCTCTTCTGGGGTCCTCCGCCCGCACTCCTGGCTCCTCTATTGTTTGTGCCGTCTTAAAAAGATGCTTTCTATGGGGACACTCATGCAGACTCACTCCTGAGCCGCCCTGTCTGCGTCTATTGACATGGACAGGGTGGCTTGGCCATTCTCTAATCCCTCATCACAGGATTTGATTGACAGCGGCAGGTGCCAGTCAAATCAGTCTGCCCTGTGAGGGAGAGAGCGGAAAGAGCTGCTGCTCTCATACACAGGCACATAATGCATAGAATGCATTAACCACTTCAGCCCCGAATTTACCCCTTTCCTGACCAGAGCACTTTTTGCGATACGGGACTGCGCCACTTTAACTGACAAAATTGATGTCCTTTTTTCCCCCCACAAATAGATTAGGGTGTGCATCCCAAAGTTCATACACACCTGCGTGTGTGTGTGTGTGTATATATATATATATATATATATATATATATATATATATACAGGGCTCAAAGTTTCAAGTCCTGAGCTACTAGCCAGGTCTCAAGGGTTACTCGCCTCCATTTGCCCCACCCAACCCTTACCCTGCCCCGCCCCTAATCACGCCATCATAAATTGTCTCATGAAATGACACTTAAATGTTTTATGCAGAATTAAGTTACAAAAATAAATATTAACAACAACTTTATCAGTTCCCCTCAGCAGAGCCTCACCAGTGCCCATCATTGCAGCGTGACCTGTGCCCATCATTGCAGCGTGACCTGTGCCCATCATTGCAGTGTAACCTGTGCCCATCATTGCAAACTCACCATGCCCACCATTGCAGCCTCACCGTGCATTGCAGCCTGACTGTGCCCCCATTGCAGCCTCACCGTGCCCCACATTGCAGCCTCACCGTGCCCCACATTGCAGCCTCACCGTGCCCCACATTGCAGCCTCACCGTGCCCCACATTGCAGCCTCACTGTGCCCCACATTGCAGTGTCACTGTGCCCCAATTGTAGCCTAACTGTGCCCCACATTGCAGCCTGACTGTGCCCCACATTGCAGCCTGACTGTGCCCCACATTGCAGCCTGACTGTGCCCCAAATTGAAGCCCCACTGTGCCCCAAATAGCAGCCTCACTGTGCCCCAAATTGCAGCCTCATTGTGCCCCAAATTGCAGCCTCACTGTGCCCCAAATAGCAGCCTCACTGTGCCCCAAATAGCAGCCTCACTGTGCCCCAAATAGCAGCCTCAATGTGCCCCAAATAGCAGCCTCACTGTGCCCCCATTGCAGCCTCACTGTGCCCCCATTGCAGCCTCACTGTGCCCCCATTGCAGCCTCACTGTGCCCCCATTGCAGCCTCACTGTGCCCCAAATTGCAGCCCCAAATTGCAGCCTCACTGTGCCCCACATTGCAGCCTCACTGTGGCCCACATTGCAGCCTCACTGTGCCCCACATTGTAGCCTCACTGTGCCCCCATTGCAGCCTCACTGTGCCCCCATTGCAGCCTCACTGTGCCCCAAATTGCAGCCCCAAATTGCAGCCTCACTTTGCCCCAAATAGAAGCCTCTCTGTGCCCCAAATAGCAGCCTCAGTGTGCCCCCATTGCATCCTCACTGTGCCCCAATTGCAGCCTCACTGTGCCCCAATTGCAGCCTCACTGTGCCCCAATTGCAGCCTCACTGTGCCCCCATTGCGGCCGCACTATGCCCCAAATTGCAGCCTCACTGTGCCCCACATTGCAGCATCACTGTGCCCTACATTGCAGCCTCACTGTTTTCAAAATTTGAAGCATCACTGTGCCCCACATTGTAGCCTCACTGTGCCCCACATTGCAGCCTCACTGTGCCCCACATTGCAGCCTCACTGTGCCCCACATTGCAGCCTCACTGTGCCCCCATTGCAGCCTCACTGTTCCCCAAATTGCAGCATCACTGTTCCCCAAATTGCAGCATCACTGTGCCCCAAATTGCAGCATCACTGTGCCCCAAATTGCAGCATCACTGTGCCCCAAATTGCAGCATCACTGTGCCCCAAATTGCAGCATCACTGTGCCCCAAATTGCAGCCTCACTGTGCCCCCATTGCAGCTTCACTGTGCCCCCATTGCAGCTTCACTGTTCCCCACATTGCAGCCTCACTGTGCCCCATTGCAACTTCACTGTTCCCCAAATTGCAGCCTCACTGTGCCCCAAATAGCAGCCTCACTGTGCCCCACATTGCAGTCTCACTGTGCCCCACATTGCAGTCTCACTGTGCCCCACATTGCAGCCTCACTGTGTCCCCATTGCAGCCTCACTGTGCTCCCATTGCAGCTTCACTGTGCCCCAAATTGCAGCATCACTGTGCCCCTAATAGCAGCCTAACTGTGCCCCAAATTGCAGCATCACTGTGCCCCAAATTGCAGCATCACTGTGCCCCAAATTGCAGCCTAACTGTGCCCCAAATTGCAGCATTACTGTTCCCCAAATTGCAGCATCACTGTTCCCCAAATTGCAGCATCACTGTTCCCCAAATTGCAGCATCACTGTGCCCCACATTGCAATCTCACTGTGCCCCCATTGCAGCCTTACTGCTCCCCAAATTGCAGCATCACTGTGTCCCAAATTGCAGCATCACTGTGCCCCCATTGCAGCATCACTGTGCCCCCATTGCAGCATCACTGTGCCCCCATTGCAGCATCACTGTGCCCCCATTGCAGCATCACTGTGCCCCAAATTGCAGCATCACTGTGCCCCAAATTGCAGCATCACTGTGCCCCAAATTGCAGCCTCAGTGTGCCCCATTGCAGCCTCACTGTTCCTCAAATTGCAGCATCACTGTGCCCCAAATTGCAGCATCACTGTGCCCCAAATTGCAGCATTACTGTGCCCCAAATTGCAGCATTACTGTGCCCCAAATAGCAGCATTACTGTGCCCCAAATTGCAGCATCACTGTGCCCCACATTGCAGCATCACTGTGCCCCCATTGGCGCATCACTGTGCCCCCATTGCAGCCTCACTGTGCCCCCATTGCAGACTCACTGTGCCCCAAATTGCAGCCTCACTGTGCCCCATTGCAACTTCACTGTTCCCCAAATTGCAGCCTCACTGTGCCCCAAATAGCAGCCTCACTGTGCCCCACATTGCAGTCTCACTGTGCCCCACATTGCAGTCTCACTGTGCCCCACATTGCAGTCTCACTGTGCCCCACATTGCAGCCTCACTGTGTCCACATTGCAGCCTCACTGTGCTCCCATTGCAGCTTCACTGTGCCCCAAATTGCAGCATCACTGTGCCCCTAATAGCAGCCTAACTGTGCCTCAAATTACAGCATCACTGTGCCCCAAATTGCAGCATCACTGTGCCCCAAATTGCAGCCTAACTGTGCCCCAAATTGCAGCATTACTGTTCCCCAAATTGCAGCATTACTGTTCCCCAAATTGCAGCATCACTGTTCCCCAAATTGCAGCATCACTGTGCCCCACATTGCAGCCTTACTGCTCCCCAAATTGCAGCATCACTGTGTCCCAAATTGCAGCATCACTGTGTCCCAAATTGCAGCATCACTGTGCCCCCATTGCAGCATCACTGTGCCCCCATTGCAGCATCACTGTGCCCCAAATTGCAGCATCACTGTGCCCCAAATTGCAGCATCACTGTGCCCCAAATTGCAGCCTCAGTGTGCCCCACATTGCAGCCTTACTGCTCCCCAAATTGCAGCATCACTGTGTCCCAAATTGCAGCATCACTGTGTCCCAAATTGCAGCATCACTGTGCCCCCATTGCAGCATCACTGTGCCCCAAATTGCAGCATCACTGTGCCCCAAATTGCAGCATCACTGTGCCCCAAATTGCAGCATCACTGTGCCCCAAATTGCAGCCTCAGTGTGCCCCATTGCAGCCTCACTGTTCCTCAAATTGCAGCATCACTGTGCCCCAAATTGCAGCATTACTGTGCCCCAAATTGCAGCATTACTGTGCCCCAAATTGCAGCATTACTGTGCCCCAAATTGCAGCATTACTGTGCCCCAAATTGCAGCATCACTGTGCCCCACATTGCAGCATCACTGTGCCCCCATTGGCGCATCACTGTGCCCCCATTGCAGCCTCACTGTGCCCCCATTGCAGACTCACTGTGCCGCAAATTGCAGCATCACTGTGCCCCCATTGCAGCCTCGTTGTTTCCCAAATTTGCAGCATCACTGTGCCCCACTTTGCAGCCTCACTGTGCCCCACATTGCAGCCACAATGTGCCCCCATTGCAGCATCACTGTTCCCCAAATTGCAGCATCACTGTGCCCCAAATTACAGCATCACTGTGCCCCCATTGCAGCCTCACTGTGCCACAAATTGCAGCCTCACTGTGCCACAAATTGCAGCCTCACTGTGCCACAAATTGCAGCCTCACTGTGCCACAAATTGTAGCCTCACTGTGCCCCAAATTGCAGCATCACTGTGCCCCAAATTGCAGCATCACTGTGCCCCAAATTGCAGCATCACTGTGCCCCCATTGGCAGCCTCACTGTGCCCCCATTGCAGCATCACTGTGCCCCCATTGCAGCATCACTGTGCCCCCATTGCAGCATCACTGTGCCCCCATTGCAGCCTCACTGTGCCCCCATTGCAGCCTCACTGTGCCCCCATTGCAGACTCACTGTGCCCCAAATTGCAGCCTCACTGTGCCGCAAATTGCAGCATCACTGTGCCCCCATTGCAGACTCACTGTGCCCCAAATTGCAGCCTCACTGTGCCGCAAATTGCAGCATCACTGTGCCCCACTTTGCAGCCTCACTGTGCCCCACTTTGCAGCCTCACTGTGCCCCACATTGCAGCCTCACTGTGCCCCCATTGCAGCCTCACTGTTCCCCAAATTGCAGCATCACTGTGCCCCAAATTGCAGCCTCACTGTGCCCCAAATTACAGCATCACTGTGCCCCAAATTGCAGCCTCACTGTGCCCCCATTGCAGCCTCACTGTGCCCCCATTGCAGCTTCACTGTGCAACAAATTGCAGCCTCACTGTGCAACAAATTGCAGCCTCACTGTGCAACAAATTGCAGCCTCACTGTGCCCCAAATTGCAGCCTCACTGTGCCCCAAATTGCAGCATCACTGTGCCCCCATTGCAGAATCACTGTTTCCCAAATTTGCAGCATCACTGTGCCCCACATTGCAGCCTCACTGTGCCCCACATTGCAGCCTCACTGTGCCCCACATTGCAGCCTCACTGTGCCCCACATTGCAGCCTCACTGTGCCCCCATTGCAGCCTCACTGTTCCCTAAATTGCAGCATCACTGTGCCCCAAATTGCAGCATCACTGTGCCCCAAATTGCAGCATCACTGTGCCCCAAATTGCAGCATCACTGTTCCTCAAATTGCAGCATCACTGTGCCCCCATTACAGCCTCACTGTGCCCCCATTACAGCCTCACTGTGCCCCACATTGCAGCCTCACTGTGCCCCAAATTGCAGCCTCAATGTGCCCAAAATTGCAGCCTCACTGTGCCCCAAATTGCAGCATTACTGTGCCCTAAATTGCAGCCTCAGTGTGCCCCATTGCAGCCTCACTGTTCCTCAAATTGCAGCATCACTGTGCCCCAAATTGCAGCATCACTGTGCTCCAAATTGCAGCATCACTGTGCCCCAAATTGCAGTATCACTGTGCCCCACATTGCAGCATCACTGTGCCCCCATTGGCAGCCTCACTGTGCCCCCATTGGCAGCCTCACTGTGCCCCCATTGCAGCATCACTGTGCCCCCATTGCAGCCTCACTGTGCCCCCATTGCAGCCTCACTGTGCCCCCATTGCAGACTCACTGTGCCCCAAATTGCAGCCTCACTGTGCCGCAAATTGCAGCATCACTGTGCCCCCATTGCAGCCTCGCTGTTTCCCAAATTTGCAGCATCACTGTGCCCCATTTTGCAGCCTCACTGTGCCCCACATTGCAGTCTCACTGTGCCCCCATTGCAGCCTCACTGTTCCCCAAATTGCAGCATCACTGTGCCCCAAATTGCAGCCTCACTGTGCCCCAAATTACAGCATCACTGTGCCCCAAATTACAGCATCACTGTGCCCCCATTGCAGCCTCACTGTGCCCCCATTGCAGCCTCACTGTGCCCCAAATTGCAGCCTCACTGTGCCACAAATTGCAGCCTCACTGTGCCCCAAATTGCAGCCTCACTGTGCCCCAAATTGCAGCCTCACTGTGCCCCAAATTGCAGCATCACTGTGCCCCAAATTGCAGCATCACTGTACCCCACATTGCAGCATCACTGTGCCCCACATTGCAGCCTCACTGTGCCCCATTGCAGCCTCACTGCTCTCCAAATTGCAGCATCACTGTGCCCCCATTACAGCCTCACTGTGCCCCCATTGCAGCCTCACTGTGCCCCCATTGCAGCCTCACTGTCCCAAATTGCAGCCTCACTGTGCCCCAAATTGCAGCCTCACTGTGCCCCCATTGCAGCCTCACTGTTTCCCAAATTTGCAGCATCACTGTGCCCCAAATTGCAGCCTCACTGTGCCCCACATTGCAGCCTCACTGTGCCCCACATTGCAGCCTCACTGTGCCCCCATTGCAGCCTCACTGTGCCCCCATTGCAGCCTCACTGTGCCCCAAATTGCAGCATCACTGTGCCCCAAATTGCAGCATCACTGTGCCCCAAATTGCAGCATCACTGTGCCCCACATTGCAGCCTCACTGTTCCCCAAATTGCAGCCTCACTGTGCCCCCATTGCAACCTCACTGTGCCCCCATTGCAGGCTCACTGTGCCCCAAATTGCAGCATCACTGTGCCCCAAATTGCAGCATCACTGTGCCCCCATTGCAGAATCACTGTTTCCCAAATTTGCAGCATCACTGTGCCCCAAATTGCAGCCTCACTGTGCCCCACATTGCAGCCTCACTGTGCCCCACATTGCAGCCTCACTGTGCCCCCATTGCAGCCTCACTGTGCCCCCATTGCAGCCTCACTGTGCCCCAAATTGCAGCATCACTGTGCCCCAAATTGCAGCATCACTGTGCCCCAAATTGCAGCATCACTGTGCCCCAAATTGCAGCATCACTGTGCCCCAAATTGCAGCATCACTGTGCCCTAAATTGCAGCATCGCTGTGCCCCCATTGCAGCCTCACTGTTCCCCACATTGCAGCCTCACTGTTCCCCACATTGCAGCCTCACTGTTCCCCACATTGCAGCCTCACTGTGCCCCACATTGCAGCCTCACTGTGCCCCACATTGCAGCCTCACTGTGCCCCACATTGCAGCCTCACTGTGCCCCAAATTGCAGCCTCACTGTTCCCCAAATTGCTGCATCACTGTGCCCCAAATTGCAGCATTACTGTGCCCCAAATTGCAGTATCACTTTGCCCCACATTGCAGCCTCACTGTTCCCCACATTGCAGCCTCACTGTGCCCCCATTGCAGCCTCACTGTTCCCCAAATAGCAGCCTCACTGTGCCCCACATTGCAGTCTCACTGTGCCCCCATTGCAGCCTCACTGTGCCCCATTGCAGCCTCACTGTGCCCCATTGCAGCCTCACTGTGCCCCAAATTGCAGCCTCACTGTGCCCCAAATTGCAGCCTCACTGTGCCTCATATTGCAGCATCACTGTGCCCCAAATTGCAGCATCACTGTGCCCCAAATTGCAGCATCACTGTGCCCCAAATTGCAGCCTCACTGTGCCCCCATTGCAGCCTCACTGTTCCCCAAATTGCAGCCTCACTGTTCCCCACATTGCAGCCTCACTGTGCCCCACATTGCAGCCTCACTGTGCCCCACATTGCAGCCTCGCTGTGCCCCACATTGCAGCCTCACTGTGCCCCACATTGCAGCCTCACTGTGCCCCACATTGCAGCCTCACTGTGCCCCAAATTGCAGCCTCACTGTTCCCCAAATTGCTGCATCACTGTGCCCCAAATTGCAGCATTACTGTGCCCCAAATTGCAGTATCACTTTGCCCCACATTGCAGCCTCACTGTTCCCCACATTGCAGCCTCACTGTGCCCCCATTGCAGCCTCACTGTTCCCCAAATAGCAGCCTCACTGTGCCCCACATTGCAGTCTCACTGTGCCCCCATTGCAGCCTCACTGTGCCCCCATTGCAGCCTCACTGTGCCCCATTGCAGCCTGACTGTGCCCCAAATTGCAGCCTCACTGTGCCTCATATTGCAGCATCACTGTGCCCCCATTGGCAGCCTCACTGTGCACCCATTGCAGCATCACTGTGCACCCATTGCAGCCTCACTGTGCCCCCATTGCAGACTCACTGTGCCCCAAATTGCAGCCTCACTGTGCCCCAAATTGCAGCATCACTGTGCCCCCATTGCAGCCTCGCTGTTTCCCAAATTTGCAGCATCACTGTGCCCCACTTTGCAGCCTCACTGTGCCCCACATTGCAGCCTCACTGTGCCCCACATTGCAGCCTCACTGTGCCCCACATTGCAGCCTCACTGTGTCCCCATTGCAGCCTCACTGTTCCCCAAATTGCAGCATCACTGTGCCCCAAAGTGCAGCCTCACTGTGCCTCAAATTACAGCATCACTGTACCCCAAATTACAGCCTCACTGTGCCCCCATTGCAGCCTCACTGTGCCCCCATTGCAGCCTCACTGTGCCCCCATTGCAGCCTCAGTGTGCCCCCATTGCAGCCTCACTGTGCCACAAATTGCAGCCTCACTGTGCTCCCAAATTGTAGCATCACTGTGCCCCAAATTGCAGCATCACTGTGCCCCAAATTGCAGCATCACTGAGCCCCAAATTGCAGCCTCACTGTGCCCCACATTGCAGCATCACTGTGCCCCACATTGCAGCATCACTGTGCCCCACATTGCAGCCTCACTGTGCCCCATTGCAGCCTCACTGCTCTCCAAATTGCAGCATCACTGTGCCCCCATTGCAGCCTCACTGTGCCCCCATTGCAGCCTCACTGTGCCCCAAATTGCAGCATCACTGTGCCCCCATTGCAGCCTCACTGTTTCCCAAATTTTCAGCATCACTGTGCCCCAAATTGCAGCCTCACTGTGCCCTCATTGCTGCCTCACTGTTCCCCAAATTGCAGCCTCACTGTGCCACAAATTGCAGCATCACTGTGCCCCACATTGCAGCCTCACTGTGCCCCCATTGGCAGCCTCACTGTTCCCCAAATTGCAGCCTCACTGTGCCCCCATTGCAGCCTCACTGTGCCCCAAATTGCAGCCTCACTGTGCCCCACATTGCAGCCTCACTGTGCCCCACATTGCAGCCTCACTGTGCCCCAAATTGCAGCATCACTGTGCCCCAAATTGCAGCATCACTGTGCCCCACATTGCAGCATCACTGTGCCCCACATTGCAGCATCACTGTGCCCCACATTGCAGCATCACTGTGCCCCACATTGCAGCATCACTGTGCCCCCATTGCAGCATCACTGTGCCCCAAATTGCAGCATCACTGTGCCCCACATTGCAGCCTCACTGTTCCCCAAATTGCAGCATCACTGTGCCCCAAATTGCAGCATCACTGTGCCCCAAATTGCAGCATCACTGTGCCCCACATTGCAGCATCCCTGTGCCCCCATTGCAGCCTCACTGTTCCCCAAATTGCAGCATCACTGTGCCACAAATTGCAGCATCACTGTGCCCCAAATTGCAACATCACTGTGCCCCAAATTGCAGCATTACTGTGCCCCAAATTGCAGCATTACTGTGCCCCACATTGCAGCCTCACTGTGCCCCACATTGCAGCCTCACTGTTCCCCACATTGCAGCCTCACTGTTCCCCACATTGCAGCCTCACTGTTCCCCAAATAGCAGCCTCACTGTGCCCCACATTGCAGCCTCACTGTGCCCCCATTGCAGCCTCACTGTGCCCCCATTGCAGCCTCACTGTGCCCCCATTGCAGCCTCACTGTGCCCCAAATTGCAGCCTCACTGTGCCTCATATTGCAGCCTCACTGTGCCCCAAATTGCAGCATCACTGTGCCCCCATTGCAGCATCACTGTGCCCCCATTGCAGCATCACTGTGCCCCACATTGCAGCCTCACTGTGCCCCACATTGCAGCCTCACTGTGCCCCACATTGCAGCCTCACTGTGCCCCACATTGCAGCCTGACTGTGCCCCCATTGCAGCCTGACTGTGCCCCCATTGCAGCCTGACTGTGCCCCCATTGCAGCCTGACTGTGCCCCCATTGCAGCCTGACTGTGCCCCCATTGCAGCCTGACTGTGCCCCCATTGCAGCCTGACTGTACCCCAATTGCAGCCTGACTGTGCCCCCATTGCAGCCTGACTGTGCCCCCATTGCAGCCTGACTGTGCCCCCATTGCAGCCTGACTGTGCCCCCATTGCAGCCTCACTGTTCCCCAAATTGTATTATCGATGTGCCTCAAACAGCAGCCTTGCCAGGGGGGAGAAAGTGAGAGGGCGGCCGGATCATGACGAGTTAGAGGAGTGCCAGGATCGCAGAGCTGTAAAACACGCCGTAACAGCTGACATTGAAACTGTCTCCGCTCATTCTCGCACAGCCCCGAGTGGAAAATTTGAGGGCTATATATATATATATATATATATATATATATATATATATATACTGTATGCGCAGAAACCCATTTATGTTCCTGCATGACCCAAGTGTCTTCTCTGACATTCATGTTCATAAAAAAAAAAACACATCCTTGCAGTAGGGCCCCATACTGCATGGGTTTAATGCTTTAATGCTCATTTAGACTAGGGGGGAGGTTTAAAGTATAAAACCCAAACCTTATACCTAAAGGATAGGTTCAACTTTTTATTAGAAAATAATAAATGTACATATTTTTGCCGTGAAAAATGTGCATTTATTATTTTTTATAACAGGAACCTGCAAAGTATTGCACTTGAGATCAGCAGATTGCATGTGAAGTGTCAGGCCCCTGCAACACTGCCTACAGCTCTGTGCCTGTACCTCTGTATTGCTGTCATTTCAGAGCTGTAAACAGTGTGGATGGACTACAGGCAGTGGCAGCTGGTGCGAAAAAATTTTTGGGGGGCGCAAACAACCTGAAAAATTCTGGAAAAAAAAACCCATCAATTGCAGACTGACAACCAATCACAGCGCCTGTCGTTTCAGCCAATCAGGTGACAGGTAACAGATCTGAGCACCTGATTGGTGGAGAGGCGGTTTAGTGTTAGGAAAGCGAACATTCATTCACTTTTCTAACACAGCTGAGTGACCTGCGAGTGCCCAGCATGGAGCTCGCAGGTCACCTTTTTTGACGCCTATTAGAGCCTATGGCTCTAATCGGGTGCTTCAAAAAAACCCTGCTGCTGTAATTCAGGCGTCCAGGGCCCAAAAAGGGGCCGGGTGCCTGAATAGGGGGTGGCAGTGGCGATCTCAGATAGATTCATGCAATGGTGATAGAGAAGATCTATTGGTGATAGAGGGGTGGCTGGAGAGAGGGGCGGCGCCCGTGATCAGTGTACTGCAGTTAATTTAGACTACAAGTCTGTCTGTTGCAGTGGTGGACCGGACTTGTCATATATACATTCACAGACTCCTATGAATTACTGATGAGGCTGTGCGGATGAGGGCACATAGGAGGAGAAGGGGCAACTAGAACGTGTTACACTCTGTATACTGGTGTAACATGTTCTAAAAGGTGAAAACATCCTTTAAGTTGGTACACGAGCACAGGTATTTTCGTTCAGATCACTAGCTGACAGGTTCTTGCACCTACACAAGTGATGTGGGTGCAGGAATCCCCCCCTGCTGGGACACTGTATTGACAACAGGGACTCTACCCTGTTAGAATACACTGATTAGTGCTGCAGCCGATTGGCTGCAAGCCACAAATTGAAGAAGGCTTCCAGCAGTCCTGTTCAAGAGAAGCTGATCTAATGATCGGCTTCTGTCTAACAGGAAGGGCTACTGTCACGTAACCTGGTGAGCCTGACGAGTAGAGGAGGGCTTCTGGTACCACACCGGCTTGTGGGTTACTGAAGGTGAGACAGTAGCCACAGAAGTACGGTGGCGTAGGAGTGCCTGAGATCAGTCCTGTAGTCTGTATAACTGGTAGTTTGTGGATGGATGTGCAGCAGGGAGGCAGGTGGTGGTTAGGCAGACCTGGGCTGTGGCAGGCTGGGTTTGCAGCTAGAGCAGGATCCAGATGCGATTGCAGAGCAGAGCCGTGACTTGTTGCAGCGTCAGGCAAGCCGGGTCGGTAATGTTCAGGCAGATAGACGGAGCAGCAGGCAGAAGAGAAGTTCAAAACAAGCCGGGGTCGGGGTATCAAGCAGACAGTATTAGTGAGAACAAGCCGGATCAAGATCAGAGGTCAGCACAGATAACAGGTCAGAACACACAGAAGCTGCAGATCAAACAGCAATGAGTCTATGCAAGAGCTTAATTTAAATAGCCCTTCTGGCGTACGGGCATACGCGCATACGCTGACGCGCGAGTGCGCATGTGCGTATGCTGATGTGCCAATGCGCTACAACAGCTGCTGCCGTTACCGAGATATCCATCTTTAAAGTGCCGACGTATATGTACAGGAGACAATCCGCAAGTGGCTAGATACCTGTGAGTTAATTGAAGCTGAGTTGAAATTTTGTGTATTAAAACTGGCCTCAGCTAGGGGGCGCTAGTCCTGATGAAACTGGGGTTTTCCCAGTGAAACGCGTTGACGTCACTCCCTGCAGCATCAGACGCCACCTCAAGCATCACCCGGCATCACCACCTCGCTGGTTAGCCGGTCCGTGGTTTTTGGCTGTGTCCCTGATATAGGAGATTTGGGAGTTGCTACTCTTCACAAGGCAGCCAGCCTATCTTCTGCATAGCGGTTCTCGGCTACTTATCAACTGTGAGCGGCTACTTCTGGAGTCAGCACGAGGTTATACAGCTATGAAGAGAACCTTTGATAATCTATGAAAGTTCAGATCAGCTGTTCACATTTGTGCTGCACAGTGCTGCTTTCACAGTCTCTACACAGATGGTGAGTAATTGATTTACCCACATCATCAATTTCTGTTGACTGAACATTTGTTAAATTCTCACTTTGAACTTTATCATTGTCCGGGAACAGACCATTTGTCATTCATTTGTTCCAGTGGAATACCTTTGGCTAATCACAACAGCTCTTTTGATCATTCATTTACATACCTGGATCACGTTCAGTCTGTGGACATACAGCTCTCATTATCATCTATAGCTCAGTGGACTTTACATGATCTGCAATTGCAGACAGCTCCCTGGCTTCATCTCCCCCTTTTCTCCAATCCCTTGAACTGACTATCATCTTGCCCTGTATTTCAACCACGGACTGTCATATATAATGCTATACCCTTTCACACTACAACTCTGAAATTGCAATGGCCGTTGCTTTCCTATTCAATTCATTAGGCTGGGTGGTGATGCGGTTTAGCGCAATTTGTATTTATAGTACTATTTGATGAATTTCTTGGGTGGTGTCTATCGTTGTTTTATGTGTGTTTGTTGTCTGTCTTTGTCCCCAGATCTTTATGTTTATTCATAGCGTCAAGTGTGGATTTGTTGTAATTTTAATAATTGATCCTTTTTCAATAAAATAATTGAATTCATTACTTTCTTAGTCCGTTAATTATTTCCCGTGGGCTCATCTATGTGACACTTAGTACTGAGTCGTCTTTCTGACACAGTGCACACTCCTCCATACGTCTTTTTGTCACAGAGTCCCGCCTAAAGTGGTTGTAAACCCTAATTTGTCATTTTTACCTACAGGTAAGCCTATAATAAGGCTAAGCTGCAGGTAAAATTAATATCTCCTAAACCTGTACGGTTTAGGAGATATTCCCTTTGCATGCAGCCGCTGATGTCAGCAGCGCATGCGCTCTGAATGCCCGGCTGAAGGTCCGGCAGACCCTGCCGGACCTTGCCAGGTAGAAGACTCCTGCGCGGGAGTGACGACATCGCGGCCCTGGCCACTCTTAGTGTCGGAGCTGTGAACCCAGAAGAATCACAGAGAGCAAGATGTCAGCTCCCTCGACGTGGACTGGGCTGCGATACGGGGGCTTCGATCTAAGGTAAGTATTTCATAATGAGCTAGTATGCGGTGCATACTAGCTCATTATGCCTTTGCCTTGCAGGGTTTATTTCTTTTTAATTTTTTCGATGTGCGGGTATACAACCGCTTTAATATAAGCGTGTGGAACAATACCAGTCGGTACACCAATGCACCATATTTTATTGGTTCCCTTTTCTTTTTTTGTTATAGTTATTCCAACAGAAGCTGGCCTTTTGAAGGGGCATGACTGAAAAAGGTCTGCTGACCGGCTCCCGATCAGCACTCTCAGCCAATGGTCGAGAGCGCTGGCTAGAGTGTTCTGGTAGGAAGGCAGTCCCCCTGTCAGAGCACAGTAACTCAGTAGGGGAGATCGCTGTACTAATGTCAGATAGTTAGTACAGCGGCTCCTCCTGAGTGGTCAGTTTTGTTTTTCATTCAGCCTGCTGGGTTAAACAAAACAAAAAAAAGCTACTGGTGTGCACTTTACTGGCTGTGGTCACAATCCAGCCTTAACATCATACCATACTGGGTTAATGTCCCTGTAAGGTATGTGATTATAGACATGTGCGATTAGTTTCGTACGAATCGAAAATACGTATGAATTTCCATAAATTCGTACATTCGGGAGGATCCGAAATACGAATTGCTATGCTTCCAAATTTTGTACGAAATTCCTAACGAACATTCGTAATTGTTACAAAAAGTTAATTAACCTAAAATTTAAAAACCCAGGAAGTCAGCACAGCACAGGGATGGTGGGAACCCCTCATAATGATAAATTCATCATAACGAACATTCGTAATTGCTACGAAAAGTTAACAAACTTAACGAAAATTCGTATTTCGTACAAAATTTCGGACACGATTACAAAATACAAATTAATTCTAATACAAAACGGAACGAAACAAAACAAATTTATTGACGGCGCACATGTCTATGTGATTATGGCATGGCTTTGGATGAAGGAAGAGAGATTAGAATCAGGTGAGAGAGACTCCCCTCTCCCCCACTCCTCAGGGATGGATTTATTTACTTTCCTGAAGTTGGGCTGTACTATGGAATACCGTTGCTCGCTGTTTATGATAAGATTTTTTTTTGATAGGTTAGGAATTACTGGGACTTCTGAGGTGCTACATAGATGTATTCTACATACACACTATATCATTAAAAATGAATAATTTTAATAAGATAAAATGCATACCTCCCAACTTTCTGAAATGGGAATGAGGGACACCCATTAGCAAAAGTATGTAGGCATAGGACACACTTCCTGCCACCCCCCCCCCCTTAAAGAAGAATTGTACAAAAAAAATGATTGGTTAAATCCACAAGTGCTTTTTACCACTATTATTCCTTTATATTGGCTTTTAGTATTTACACTTGCAGCAATTTAGAGATTGGATGAAAGGTTTAGCACTGGGAAACACTTTTTGATAGATAAATAGTACATTTTAAACACAACTATATAGATCAGACCAAAATGAGGGGCACATGAGGAGGAATGAGGGACAGAGGGACATTGCTCCAAATCAGGGGCAGTCCCTCGAAATCAGGGACAGTTGGGAGCTATGCAATCAATGCAGCAGCCTCATCATTGCCATCAATGCAGCCTAATCAGTCCACATCAATGTAGCCTCACCATTGCCATCAATGCAGCAGCCTCACCACTGCCATCAGTGCAGCCTGATCAATGCCCATCTGCAGCCTAGAGGGGACAGGGAGGGGAGCAGGATGAGCGCCGACAGATTACATACAGTGAGAATCTCCTATGATAGACAGAATGGCCACCTAGGAGAAGGGAATTCCTATTACAGAGGCCGCCAAGTAAACAGGAGATTCTCACTGTATGTAATCTGACAGCGCTCGTCCCGCCCCCCTCCCTGTCCCCTCCGAGGCAGCTAAAATTGAAGTATTGGCGTATAACACACACACACTATTTGCACCAGATTTTCATGGTGAAAAGGTGAGTGTTATATGACAATAAATACAGTAACCCCTGTGAGCACTGCAGCCACGGCTGGGGTGTAAGCAGTCAGGAGTTTTCTGATGCTGCCTCTGTAGTTCACGTGGTACAACATCCCTGATAGCAGGCGGCGGAGTGATATTCAGCTGTCAGGGATGCTGTAGCCGGAACTACAGAGTCAGTATCGGAAAATGTGGCAGACTGTCTGCTTACTCCACGGCTGGTGCCTGTAGTTCTTACAGAAGTTACACTCCCAAATGACAATAGTCCCACCCACAGCTACCAGTGTTCCTTTAGCGGAGGTGCCGAAAAAAAATTCTAACACATTCTGACAGAAAAAAAGTCCTGAGGTGTGTTGAATGTTCCTGGGCATTAGGGTGTGCCCAGGCACACCTGGCACACCCCACGTGCACGCCCATGTGCTGAGTTGTGTAGATTCACTGTCTAGGGGGCAGAAAGGTGACATAGGATGGTCAACTTCTGTACCAGAAAGATGAATTAATTCGTCAGCGACCATATGTGCACATGTTTGGCTATGCAATATGGAAAATGTGCTCATGTCTAGACTGGATTAATACAAAAAACAAACCTAAATCCCCCAGCATATAAAACATTAAAGTAGTATTAAAGCCAAAACCAAAAACGCAATATATTGCAGCCTACCAATCATTAGATGTGGTGGCTGCATTCGTTTTTTTACCCCTCTGTTTTGACCTGGTGATCTCGCCAGTAACACACCTCCTGTATTAGAGTGCCCCCACTCTGGATTAGAGAGAAGCATGATGGAAAAATGAGTTTCGTTTTGTTTCGGAATTTCGTTTAGTTATGTTCGTTTTATGTTAGAATGATTCATTTTCGGAATTTGTTTCATATATTCGGATTTGTTTAGTATATTCGACTTTTCAGTCGATTCGAAATGAATTCAAATTCGAAATGGAAACAGTGCAATAAATACAGTAAGATATAAAATTCCTACTTAGGCTGCTTTAAAGATTAGAGCAGAAAAAAAAAACGAAATAGATCCAAAATTCAAATTTCAAAAGATGGCTATATTTGTTCTATTCTATTCTAATCTCTTCTATTTTTTCTCTTCCATTCCCTTCTATTCTATTATTTTCTATTCTAATCTATTTTTTTTATTCTATTTCTTTATATTCTATTCTATTCTGTTTTATTATATTCTTTTTTTCTATTCTAATATTTTATTTTCTATTCTATTCTATTTTTGTATATTCTATTTTATTCTAGTCTGTTTTAATCTTTTTCGTTTTTTTTTTTTTGACCATATTTTTATTCTAATCTTGTGTATTTTCTCTATTCTATACTGTTCTACTCTATTCTATTCTACTCTATTCTATTAATTTAAATATTATTGCTTTATTTTCTATTATATTATGTTTTATTCTATTCCTTTATTTTCCATTCTATTCTATTCCTTTATTTTCTATTCTATTCTGTTTTATTCGATTCTATTATGTTTTAATCTAATTTTTCTTTCTATTCTATTTTATTCTATTCTATTCAGCAGTAGTAGGAATCATCCTTTTTGCGGATTCACAGCTGTCATTCCCCAGTTAGGGTAGCGGCTGAGTACAACAATCTGTTAGTGGCGGCCCGTCCATAGGGGCGCCTGGGCGCCACCCCCCCCCCCCCCCTCCAGGCAGCAACAAAAAAAAAAAGTTTTTTATTACTGGCCCTTTAAAAAAAAGAAAAGAAAAGGTCCTTAAGTGCACTGTGTTCGGACGCCGGACACAGTGCACTTATGGGAAGCGCCACGTCTATGCAATCACGAGATTGCAGACGTGGCGCTGCATTTGCGGTCGTTTAGCCCGCCTTGCGGTGTTTTCTGAAGCGCCGAGTAGCTTCTGCCCGACCATAGTAATAGATACTACAGGCGCCGGGCGGAAGCTACTCGGCGCTTCATATTTGATTGACATCTGACCTGAGTTAGATGTCACTTCCTGTTTCTATCTCTCATTGCGCCCGAGAGAGGAAACAGGAAGAATGCTGCTGCCAGTGTGAAGCAGACACCGCAGGAGACCCAAGGTAAGTACCACTGTGCGGAGAAGGAGGGGGGGTTGAAGTGACAGAGGCTACATTTGGGGGGGAACAGAGGCTGCATTTGGGGGGGAGAGGCTACATTTGGGTGGGGGACAGAGGCTGCATTTTGGGGGGGTAGAGGCTGTATTGGGGGGGCGCAGAGGCTGCATTTGGGGGGGCAGAGGCTGCATTTGGGGGAGGGGACAGAGGCTGTATTTGGGGGGGGCAGAGGCTGCATTGGGGCGGACAGAGGCTGCATTTTGTGGGGTAGAGGCTGCAATTTGGGGGGGGCAGAGGCTGCATTTGGGGGGGGACAGAGGCTGTATTTTGGGGGGGGACAGAGGCTGCATTTGGGGGGGGACAGAGGCTGCATTTGGGGGGGGACGGAGGCTGCATTTGGGGGGGCACAGAGGCTGCATTTTGGGGGGGACAGAGGCTGCATTTGGGGGGGGACAGAGGCTGCATGGGGGGGACAGAGGCTGCATTTGGGGGGGGGACAGAGGCTGCATTTGGGGGGGGCAAAGGCTGTATCTGGCACCTGATGTAAGGACAGACTTCTGGGGATGCCTGATGGCATCTGGTTGTAGGCGACGTGGCTAGTGACACAATTGGGGCTCCCACTGATTCTGCATTATGGTGAGTTGAATGATTTCATTTCATATTACAATGTAATAATAGAAATAATGCGCTTCAATCATCCTGACACCATAACAACCATGGTGCCGGGATAATTGAAGTGCTAACACCAGGTGTTTGGAGTATCTTTATCTGCTGATTGTTAAACTTTCTAGAATACACATATTTCTATTGTTGTGTAGGATCTGGGCCTGCTGTCCCTCTCTCTCTCCCTCCATCCCTCATTCATCTCAGACGCTAACCACACCACCTTAGGGCCACGCCCAATATTTCGCTGAAACCATGCCCATTTTCACCAAGTGGGAGGGGTCAAAAAGGAAGGGCTGGGTCTGGCGCCCCCCATCCTAAAACTTCACCAGCTGCCACTGCAATCTGTGCTTGATTAGCTGCAGGGAAGGGCAAGGAAGACAATGAGGGTCTAAAAAAAACATCTGATGTCTTTATAAAGTGTATAGCCCATATAGCCCATAAAGTGTAAAACCCATGCTATCACATAGGGGGTTTGTTAGTGTCCTTGAGATTGCAATAAAGTTAAATTAATAAATAAAAAAGTGTTAAAAAATTAATTTGTAATGAAATTAATACAAATATTTCAAAAAATGTAAAGCCCACTGTCACCCTGCACATGAACGCGAAAGCAAATATGAACATGTAAAGTATGTAAACAGCAACTGTATGACACATGGGAGGTATTGTTGCGGATGTCAGAGTGAGAGCAAATAATTCTAGGATCATAAATTATAATTAAATCTAAACCTGTAAATGCTTTAAAAGCGTCACCTATGGAGAACTTTGTGTACTGTAGTTTTTCTCCATTTCCCGGGTGCATGCAATTTTAGAGCTTGATCAGT
The DNA here is from genome assembly GCF_042186555.1 of Aquarana catesbeiana. Taxonomy (NCBI): domain Eukaryota; kingdom Metazoa; phylum Chordata; class Amphibia; order Anura; family Ranidae; genus Aquarana; species Aquarana catesbeiana. Next base: position 635,257,082 of record NC_133326.1, read on the forward strand.
GGCTGCCCGTGCACTGTGGGCGCACGGGCGCCGCCCCCCCATCTATGCGCCTGGCCCCTTTAAGGATGCCGGACGCATGGATTCCTATGGCGGGGACGGGAGGGGGTGGTACTTTTTGAAGCACCTGATTAGAGCCACAGGCTCTATTAGGCTTCAATATAGGGTGGGCTCGGGGCGCAGAGAGTGCACCCTGATCCCACCCAATTGTGTGATGATAGCGAATTAATTTTCGCTATTTTCACACTTACCTGCCTCCCTGCCAATTATGAGGCAAGGCGGCAAACCTGTTTCCTGATTGGCCAAAGCGCCAGGCCACCCTATTGGATGCCTGGCGCTTAGGAAGAGGAGTGGATTCAGCGGAGGAGACACACGCTGGACCGGAAGTCGCCGTCGCTCTGGTGCACTCACTGCACTGAGAGGAGCTGCTGCCTGGTGGTAAGTGCTAGGGGGGTCTGTCAGAGCCGTGCGTGGGGGTGGGTGCTGCCAGAGCCGCGAGCCCCACGAGTGGGGGGGGGGTGGGCATAGTGGCTCCATATGATGGGCACAAGTGGCTGCATATACTGGGCACAAGTCACTACATATACTGGGCACAAGTGGCTGCATTTGACGGGCACAAGTGGCTGAATTTGACGGGCACAAGTGGCTGTATATGATAGGCACAAGTGGCTGCATTTGATGGGCACAAGTGACTGCTTTTGATGGGCACAAGTGGCTGCATTTGGTGGGCACATTGGCTGCATTTGATGGATACAGTGGCTGCATATGATGGGCACAAGTGGCTGCATATAATGGGCACAGTGGCTGCATATGATGGGCACACGTGGCTGCGTATGATGGGCACAGTGGCTGCATATTATGGGCACAGTGGCTGAATATGATGGGCGCACATGGCTGCATATGATGGGCACACATGGCTGCATATGATGGGCACAGTGGCTGCATATGATAGGCACAGTGGCTGCATTTGATGGGCACAGTGGCTGTGTTTGATGGGTACAATGGCTGCAATTGATGGGCACAGTGGCTGCATTTGATGGGCACAGTGAGGCTGCAATTGATGGGGGGGTTTCAGTATTTTTCAGTTTGTTTGCGCCCCCCAAAAATCTGGTATCTATTTACTCAACACAACCCCTTTATCTTACATTGTGTTTGGTAGTTTTTATGCATTTCTCCTGAAAATATGCGTTTGCGCAAATATCAAGCAACATAAAACATTTCATCTGCAACCATTTTATCCTACAGGGTGTCTGCTGTCAGAAAAAAAAATTAATTGTTTGGGGATTTAAAGTAATTTTCTAGCAGAAAATGCAGATTTTATTAAAAAAATAAGTAAAAAATTGCCCCGGTAGACAAGTGGTTAAACATAATTTTTTTTTCCAATTCACACAGAACAAATGTACATGCACTTTCACTGGTCAAATTGTTGTGCAGTTTTTTTATAATTACATCCCATAGTGATCATTTTCACCAATCTGATCTTTTTCATATGTCTTTGTGAAAAAACTTGTCATGCAATTATTTTTTAAAGCTCTTACCTCTGTACTGTAATATGTTAATCCTATGTCTAAAATAAACAAGGAATAATAAAAGGGTGATTTGAAATAAACAAGACTATGGCGAGTATCTGACATTGTATCTGGCATTAGTGTAACAAAGATTTCTACAGTGATCACGAGCCAACAGATGAAAAAAAAAAAAATGTTTCCGCCCGGTTTCGAACCGGGGACCTTTCGCGTGTGAGGCGAACGTGATAACCACTACACTACGGAAACTCATGTTGGAAGCTATTCAAGGACAAATAGGGACTCTTTATACTACACAGTGTTAATATGCTCTGTGGGTATTTATCCTTTTCTCTTTTTAATAATTTATTAACCTATAAGTAACTACATTTTCCATTATTCATTTACTGGTGCAATTCAGATTGATTGTAAAACAAGTAGTTTTCAGGAAATAAATAAATCTGTTAAGATAATTTCATACGTTAGCAGGATTCTTTCTTGATTGCAATTTCTTGCCTGAACAGTAAAACCTACAAAGAAAATGTTTGAAAGAAAGAGCGGGACATGAAACTCCAATATATGTAAGAAGATGTAAGAAGGAGCAGTTCACACAGGCTAAATAATAAAAGACTTTCCCTGACCGGGAATCGAACCCGGGCCGCGGCGGTGAGAGCGCCGAATCCTAACCACTAGACCACCAGGGAAGTTGTCAAAATCCCCAAAAAACAATCTCAACACTATTAAATATACAACATGTATATGGCACTGCTCCCAGTTTTTAACATTGACGTCTATGGATCAGCTTGATATGGCACTGCCCCCAAACAATAAGTGACAGGGACCCCCAACTTGGGGAGCACCAAGAGGGGACCCGGGACTACAACATATCCAATTTTGGGGTCGGCCAGCTTGCCCAGGTAAACTACCATGCCGTAGACCTGGGTCCCCTTAACGAAATCCCCAAGTTTGGTGTCTATGTCACTTATGGTTTGGGAGCAGTGCCATGTCAATTTGACCAAGATTTCCATAGAGCTAGTGTATTAACATGCATTGATTACAGTGGCGGCTGGTGCTCAAAATTTTTGGGGGGGTGCAAACGAACTGAAAAATTCTGAAAAATACTGAAACAAAAACATCAAATGCAGCCTCACTGTGCCATCAAATGCAGCCACTGTGCCCATCAATTGCAGCCAACCATGCCTAGCATATGCAGCCGACTGTGCCCATCATATGCAGCCAACTGTGCCCATCATATGCAGCCAACTGTGCCCAGCAAATGCAGCCAACTGTGCCCATCATATGCAGCCAATTGTGCTCATCATATGCAGCCACTGTGCCCATCATATGCAGCCAACTGTGCTGAGAAAATGCAGCCAACTGTGCCCAGCAAATGCAGCCAACTGTGCCTATCATATGCAGCCAACTGTGCCCAGCAAATGCAGCCACTGTGACCCCCCCCCCCCCCCTGCTGTCTGACTGGCACTTACCCCATCGTGGTGGCGGGTCAGGCAGCGGGTGACAGCAGCAAGCTGTGGGACGGGTAGCGCAGGTCAGGCGACGGCTCCTGTGTCCTCCATGCGTCTCTTCTTGCCTTCTGCTAGGCGACCAATGGGATTGCCTGTGCTTTCAGCCAATCAGGTGATTATTATACAGGATTTATTTAGCGCCAACAGTTTACGCAGCGCTTTACAACATGAGGGCAGACAGTACACTTACAATACAAATCAATACAGGAGGGATCAGAGGGCCCTGCTCGTTAGAGCTTACAATCTAGAATATTCATTTGTTTTTCTAACACATCTGGGTGGACTGCAAGTTCAATGCTTTTCGCTCCAAGTCCACCTTTTCTGAAGCCTATTGGAGCCTATGGCTCTAATCAGGTGCTTCAAAAAAAAAAACCCCATCACTGGAATTCAGGCGCCCGGCATCCTGAAAGGGGCCAGACACATGAATAGGGGGTGGCTACAGTGGCCATAGATAGATTCATGCTATGCATGAATCTATCCATTTTACATAGAGGGGGGTGGCGTGACAGAGGGGGCAGCACCCATGTGCCCTTAATGGATAGGCCGTCTCTGATTGAGAAGTGAAAAAAGGTATTGCTTCACTTTAAGTACATTTTTGTCTTACATTCATGCTCTGGTCCCATTGTGTACTTAAAAGTGGGGTATGCCTGTATATATTCTTTGCAGGAGGAGAGCCTGGAGTGTGGTGCAGAAAAACCTGGGGAATACACAGGTGAAAAGGTAAGAGTAAGAAGACTAAAGGGGGATCTATTCTATTGGGGGGACCTGCTGCCCTGGCCTGCTCTAAAGGGGGATCTATGGGGACCCTGGCCTGCTCCTGTAACTGGTGGTGCAGGAAAATCTCATAGCACGGGGAATATAGGTGAAAAGGTAAGACTAAAGGGGGGTCTATGGGGACCCTGGCCTGCTCCTGTAACTGGTGGTGCAGGAAAATCTCATAGCACGGGGAATATAGGTGAAAAGGTAAGACTAAAGGGGGGTCTATGGGGACCCTGGTCTGCTCTAAATGGAGATCTATGGGGACCCTGCTAGTAGACAGAGTATTTTTTGATGGTTTTAATCTGAAATGTACCTTGATGTCCTTCACTAAGGTCAGTACTTTGGAAAATGTCCGCCACAGGCTTGGTCCTTGCCTATCCCTGCTCTGCACCATCTGATAGGGAAACATGCACCACTGAGTACAGCTGGAGGGGGCAAGGCTGTCTCCCAAGATTCTGTGGTGTCAGGATAACATCAGATGAAACTAATGCAGATAGCAGTGAAGAGAAAAGAGACAGAAATCACACTCTGTGCTTTGGATTGAGGCTTGTACACACCATTAAGGGATATGCTCTGTTCATATTTCAGAGGATTACAGCCACTTAAAACAGTCTTCATTTCATGAACTACAGCCTTTAGTCAACCCCTCTACAATCCTTATATCTCTCTTATAGATCATAAAGAACCCCCCCCACCAACACACACACACACTAACTGCTTGCCGACCACCGGCCATCAATCAGCCAGGCGGCGCAGCTCTTGTTGCAGGAGGGCACTTTCCCGGCCCACCAGGGGGCGCGCGTGCGCCATCGACAACAATCGTGCACGCCCGCTGTGTCACTGGGGAGTCGGGCACCCGTGATTGCCTGGTAACCGAGCAGGACCATGGATCTGTGTGTGCAAACACACAGATCCACGGTCCTGTCAGAGGAGAGGAGACCGATGGTGTGTTCTCAGTACAGAGGAACACCGATCGGTCTCCTCCCCTCGTGAATCCCCTCCCCCTACAGTTAGAATCACTCCCTAGGAAAATAATTAACCCCTCGATCACCCGCTAGTGTTAACCCCTTCCCTGCCAGTCACATTTATACAGTAATCAATGCATTTTTATAGCACGGATCGCTGTATAAATGTGAATGGTCCCAAAAATGTGTCAAAAGTGTCCGATATGTCCGCCGCAATATCACAGTCACGATAAAAATCACAGATCGCCGCCATTACTAGTAAAAAAAATTATAAAAATGCTATAAATCTATCCCCTATTTTGGAGACGCTATAACTTTTGTGCAAACCAATCAATATACGCTTATTGTGATTTTTTTTTACCAAAAATATGTAGAAGAATACATATCAGCCTAAACTGAGGAAAAAAATTGTTTTAAAGAAAAAAAAATTGGATATTTATTATAGCAAAAAGTAAAAAATATTGTGTTTTTTTCAAACTTGTCACTCTTCTTTTGTTTATAGCGCAAAAAATAAAAACCGCAGAGGTGATCAAATACCAACAAAAGAAAGCTCTATTTGTGGGGAAAAAATGATAACAATTTCATTTGGGTACAGTGTTGCATGACCGCGCAATTGTCATTCAAAGTGTGACAGTGCTGAAAGCTGAAAAATGACTTGGGTAGGAAGGGGGTGAAAATGCACTGTATTGAGGTGGTTAAACAACTTTTATTATACTTTTTGAATTTTATCACCAAGGCAGCCATTTTAATATCTGAGTCAGTCCACTTAAAACAAATGCTTTGAAGAGGCCCTGTAACATATCCATACAGTGTCCTTTTAACCACTTGCCGACAATGCTATAGCTGAATGGCGGCTACAGCATGGATGGCCAGTTCTGGGAGGTGGGCTGCGGTGCATGGGTGTCCTCCGGACACTGTGGCCAATCACAGCTGATCAAGATGTAAACGGAACCCAGTTATTGGCTTTCCTTTCCTCATGCTGACAGCATGAGGAAGGGAGAAGAGTGCCGATAACTGGCTTCTGTAAAAGGGACATGTACACTGATAATGAGGGCACTGATTATCAGTATCCTGATTATCAGTGCAGACCCAACAGTCCTGCCAATCTGTGCCCACCAGCGCTGCCTATCAGTGCTCGCCAGTGCTGCCAATCTGTGACCGCCAGTGCTGCCAATTAGTGCTTATTATCAGTGCCCACCAGTGTTGCCAATCTGTGCCTACCAGTGCTGCCAATCAGTGTTGCCTATCAGTGCCCATCAGTGCCTCTCTATCAGTGCCTCCTATCCATGCCAGTATCAGAAGAAGCCACATGGGAGAGTGATGTAAGGCGTAAAAGAGGAGCCAGGGGGTGTATATCATTACTTGATCTAGATGTAGCATTGTCCCCGACTCCTAAAGGCCTAATGGTGATCTCCAGAGTAAGGGAGAGCTGACATCCTTCCTTGTGGGTGTGGGTTATTAGGCATGGTGGGTGTAATGCAAGCTGAAAACATGGGCGCCAGTCCCTTTTTGAATGCAAGAAAAAGAGATTTATTGTCTCCTAAACAGCTCTGGTGGAGAGAGGGTTAGGGCCAGGACACCCTTAGGCAGATGCAATAGCAATTGGCAGAGTCCGAGGCAAAAATAATAGACAGACAGCTATACAGGTGGAGGGCCTTTATGCTGGATGCAGCAACTGTATTTGTAGAACTGCTGTCTCCTATGGCAAATAAACTTTTAACATATCTATACACGTAAATCACAGTAACCCATTACAGATCTTCTTTTACATCTCACAGTATCCCACTGTAGATCTTCACCGAGCTCCCAGTCTCTCACTAAACGTTAAGACCCCAGCCGTCACTGGATCTCCTGAGCTCTTCCACAGCTAACCCGCTGTATACTCCTCAAGCTTCACCCCTGCTAACCCGCTGGGTCCCTGGCTTGACACTTTGCTGAAGCTTTCCCACTTCTTCACCGTCCCCGGCTGGTGAAAAGGCTGCTCTGGTACTTCTTCAGACTTCCATACACTGTCCTCTGATAACCGGAGTGGTTGTCCCTTGGTGGCGACTGCTTCCCCTTTACCTCTGGCCTTGATCCTCACTTGCCTCTGGCGACAGTAGTGGTCATCCCTTATGGCAACAATTTGTTTCCCCGTCTGACGGAACCTCTGCAACTTGGTTGGGCTTCCTGCATGAAGCCCCAACCCTGCGCTGCTTCTCTCAAACCCGGATAGGTCTCAGACAGCCTAGCAGCTAGGTGCTCCCGGGATAGGCCTCTGGCTTCTGGCCTAGCAACCCGGACGTTGTAACACATGTCCACCCAGACAGCCACCCAGGTGGCACAGAACCCCGATCACCTGACTCCTCCTGGATAGATAGAATCTCCCAGCAGGCAAAGGGACCAAATAAACCCCTGCCAATTGGCTGAGACAACCCATCCACTCCTAGTCTGAATGCACTGTGCCCTTGTCATTCGAATGCCACAGGCAACAATGCCACCTAGTGACAGAAGAGAGAGGTGCATCAAATCCAGAGTTAGAGAAAAGTCAGTGGATGCCCCTAACAATTAACCAGGCTAGTTACCACCTAGCACGAAATTTGTTAGCAACCCTGCCTACAACCAGGGTGCTATATTGATGCTGTCATATTGCTTGTTTTTAATAATAATAATAAATAAATGTCAGTGCATTCCCTTAAGCTTGGCTGGTATTCTCTTATGCATGTTAACCATGATACTGCACTATTGGAGATTGTTTCCTTTATCCTGAGAGTTCTGTGGAGTCATCCCAGCTGGGGAAGTCCCATCATCAGAGGAGGAAGTGAGCAGAGGACCCACTATCTGGTGCACAGGATTGATTACCATTATGCTGTGTTGGCCCTTTTGAGGGTTCTGTCCTGAGATGAGCGAGCATTTCACCTGGTGATGGAGCACTCTTGTTACATGGTGGAACACATATTGAAATATGAAGATGCACTAGAGCACTTTATGCGTGAACTGTTAGGACTTTATTTATTTACCCAATATGTGTTTATGTGTTTTTCACAGGAGTTTATTATTTGAATGATTGATTACTATTGGGCAGCGCTATCACAACTTTTATCTTTACCAAGTGTGATGACATGGGCATGCATGGCTTCCAGTGGCACTGAGTCATTGGTGTTTATTAATGATGTGACAGAAGCAGTCAGATTAATTATGCAGTGTTTAGAGATATACTGTCAGCCCAGATTCAGCCAAATGTAGCAAAGTTGATTGGACTGTGCTTCACATTACAGATGGACAATGATCCAAAACTCACTGTAAAAGCAACCCAGGAGCTTTTGAAGGAAAAGAAGTGGAATATTGTGCAATGGCCGTGTCAATCACCTGATCTCAACCCAATTGAGCATGCATTTCACTTGCTGAAGGCAAAACTAAAGGCAGAAATACCCACAAGCAAAGAACGACTGAAGGCAGCTGCAGTGTCAGGTCACCTGTATCCAGGTGACAGATGCACCCCATTGGGGTCAGGAGTGCACCACTATGATAGTGGACCCTAAGGCTGACTGCTGCAGATGGAACTCGGGGTGGTTCAGGAAGGCAGGTCCCCTGGAGCACCAACACGGATCCCACAGTGAGTTAGATCATAGATTCCCCCGAGCGTGGAGTCTAAGAGCCAGTTGGTGTTCACCAGAGCCTCTAGTGGTGAGGATGGACTGGGCTGCAACTGGCTCCAGGTCGCGGCCCCCAGGGTCTCCCAGCTCACGCTCACAGTAGGCTACAGGAGGATGGAGAGGAAACAGCAGCCCAGGACAGCAAGGAATAGTAAGGAGGTAGCCAAATGTGGGGGCGACTAGCAGACAAGGATAACAGAGAACACGCCAAAAGTCAGGGTCACAGGCAAACCGGGATAGTCGAGAACGCACCAAAGGTCAGGGTCACAAGCAGACAGGAATAGTCGGGAACACGCCAAGATCGGTAACAGAGACAGATACAAACTTAGAGCACACGGCAACCAGGAAGCCAAACACACAATATTGCACAGCAAGGCAGGCTTGGAGAATACGGTGTTAAATAGTGGTTCCTGTTGAGGCTAGGGTGGAGGGAAGATTACTTAAGCATGCAGGTGTGAGAGTACAAGCCTCAAGGCTGATACACAGACCAGGTAAGAGACAGACAGGTCATGAATGTATTACTGCAAGGTCATGACATGCAGTTAGAGCCTGGCAAAGCATCAGAAAGGAGGAAACCCAGTCTTTGCTAATGCCCATGGGTTCCAGACTTCAGGCAGTCGTTGCCAGTAGGCGATTCTCAACAAAATATTAAAAATCAACATTTTATTTATGATTATATTCATTTGTCCAGTTACATTTGAGCCCCTGAAAATGGGGGGGGGGCTGTGTATAAAAACGATTGCCTTTTCTAAAATTTGTACTTGATATCTATGTTCAACCCCTTGAATTAAAGCTGAAAGTCTGCACTTCAAATTCATTTGGATTGTTTAATTTTAATTTTATTCTGGTGGCATACAGAGCCAAAAGTATGAAAATTTTCCGTGCGGCATTTGAACATCTATGCAATTAACTGAAGGGGGTAAGATTAAGTTAAAAATTTGAGTGGAACCCCACTTTAAACTCTTAGGCCTCATGCACACTGGACATTTTTGGATGTTTTTACAGCTGCTGTTTTTGGCTTCAGATGTCTTTTTCAACAGTCAATAAACTCCCCATCATGTTATCCTATGTGTCCATGTACACATAGGTTGTTATCAACTGTTTTTTGTTGGGGGGGGGGTTGGCTTTCACCTCTACTTTGAGTGGTGCCAAAAGCAATCAAACAGGTTGTATATCTGCTCTGTGAAATGGTTTTGCAGAGAGCAGCCCCGATTCTCTTGTTCTTGCTTCGCCCCACCAGCCCTCCAAGAACCCCCCCCCCCCCACACACACACACACACACACACACACACACACACTGAGTGTCCCCATAACAAGTCACTTGCTATGGGGGCACTTGGTGTGCTCGCTCCTGAGCCAGCACTGTGTGTCCATAGCCACACAGAGCATGGCTGGGCCCCACTCCCTCCTCACTGGCTGTGATTGACAGTGGCTCCCACTGCTATGTCTGAAACAATGAGGAATGCGGGGGGAGAGAGAGCCTCGGCTCTCATGCACATTGCTGGATTGAGATTGGGCTCAGGTAAGTATATGGGGGGCTGTAAATGCCCAGGATCATGCAAAAAGTACATCAGGCACAACATTTAAAATTGCACTGTACCAAACCACATGGTACTGTAATACCATGCAGTTTGGTGTGCGCAACATTCACTAATTTTCTAGATGCATTTGGGGTGCCATTAACAATTAATAACACCCATGCGCATCTAACCAGGGCAGTACATTCCCATGCAGTGCAGAAAACTCAAAAACGCACATTTCCAGTACCACAATTGGTGTGAACGGGCCCTCAAATCACATGCTCGGCTGGCATTGCATATAATTTACACTTGTCATGGACGGCAATGTGAGGAAAAGAAAACATTGAAGTGTATAGGTTGAACGGCTAGCTATTTAGCTGGAGTGAATTCCACAATTGAAAAATCCTGAATATGTTCAGGGAGGACATTTTTATAATTAATGCTGGGAGCGGTTCTTGGTAGTGATAAATTATGCAGTGTGCAGTATCATTACTATATTATAACATGAAACCTGTAAACATGGACCTCAGATATCCTTTCTTATAGGGAGAATTGAAAGCAGTACCTGGAAAATCTGCTTTTTATTTTGAAATCCTCTCGAAAAATAATTGTAGCGCTACCCCCGAAGTAGCCACTGGTATTTTGCCCGGGTCTTCCCCACTTTTGCTCTGCAGCCTGGCACAAGGCAGATTCACACAGCCAGGTGCACACATACTTCTGCTCGTTGTCTCCAATAATCAGTCTAGGGCTTTTGTTTTGTTGTTTTATTGGAGAACTTGGACAGGGAAGGGATATAGTAGGATACTCCTAATTGAACTATTCACACAGAGAACTCTAATGCCGCGTACACACGGTCTGACTTTTCGTCTACAAAAGTCCGAAGGACGCCGACGGACCAAAGCCGGCGGACAATCCGATCGTGTGTGGGCTTCCCCGGACTTTTAGCGGACTTTTCCAGCCGCAAATCTGACGGACTTTAGATTTGAAACATGCTTCAAATCTTTACGTCGTAACTACGCCAGACCCAGAAATCCACTCGTCTGTATGCTAGTCCGACGGACAAAAACCCACACTAGGGCAGCTATTGGCTACTGGCTATCAACTTCCTTATTTTAGTCCGGTGTACGTCATCACGTACGAATCCGTCGGACTTTTGTGTGATCGTATGTAGGCAAGTCCGTTCGTTAGAAAGTCTGCCGCAAGTCCGCCAAAAGTCTGCCAAAAGTCCGTCGAAAGTCTGTCGGACGGGCTGTCGGACTTTTGTAGCCGAAAAGTCCGACCGTGTGTACGCGGCATAACTTCCTTACCTAGTGAAATTTGCTGAAGACCTTGCAGAAAGCAGATACAGACTTCTTCACAGCAGCAGCAAACTGATTGCAGAACTGAGCGATGTCCTTTAGTAAAGTAGTGGACAGTTCTGGATAAAGCTCTAAGAACACTATCCAGTGTTCTCTTTGTGTGGACCCACAGCTGACTTAGAGCACAAGAGGGGGATTAATTGTCTAAGGATCCTTAGGGTGTCTGTACTCACAGGGCTCCTGAAGCACCACCGACAGCCTTCTCTCTCCATGATACCAGACCAGGAGCACTGAAGATTCTCCCTCTGTCAGTTATGGTAGGACCAGGGTCAGCCACACAGACATTAGGCCCCCCACCTGAGGCCACATGTTATCAATTCAGGCCCTCAGGTCGCCCACCTGAGGTCACATGACAGCAAGTGCCGGGGGAGGTAATGCCTCCCCCCCAGCCTGGTGCAATCCTCTACTAGAAATGACCAAGAGCCCATGTGCTCCTCAAACATAATTACAGGCACTCAGCATGCCTAGGGACACCTCCCCTTCTAATTGGCCAGGGCTGTATCATACCTCCCAACATTTTGAGATGGGAATGAGGGATACCTACTATCAAAGGTATGTAGGCATAAGACATGCCCCCTGCCACACCCCCTTAAAGGAGAATTAACCAAAAAAAAGTTAATCAAATCCACAAGGGTTTTTTTACCACTACTATTCCTTTATATTGGCTTTAAAAATTTACAAATGCAGCAATTTAGAATTTGGATGAAAGCTTTAACACTGGGAAACACTTGTTGAAAGATAAAAAGTGCATTTTATACAAAACTATATAGATCAGACCAAAATAAGGAACAATTGAGGGGGGAAGAGGGACAGATGGACATTGCTCCAAATCAGGGACAGTCCCTCGAAATCAGAGACAGTTGGGAGCTATGCTGTATGAATATTCATCCTCCCATCTGCATTGTTCCTGCCTTCTATTCCAAAGCAGCCAGGACAGTGTGAAACTTCAAGACAGCATGAGCAGCACCAGAGCACACTGAGCAGACTACACTAGCTGATCACTGCTCTCTGTTAAGCAGACATCAAATAAATTTACCTGGCTGTCTCTCTACAGAGAAACCACAACTCTAATACACTAATCCTAGTAACCTACCTAGGAGGGTGCTACATAACAGTGCACTTCCCAACATGTGACTGTGCCTAGAACAGTGTTTCTCACCCAGAGTGCCATTTGGGTTCCCCTAGGGTGCCGCAAGCCAGATATCAGAGATGGCCTGGATCAGAAATAGATGAGAGGGGGGCTTTGTGGTGATGGGGGACTCTGATGTCATAGGAAGACTCTGGAGTAATGGGGAGACACTTTCATGGGGGTACTCTAATGTGATGGGGCTCTCATGTATAGGGGGGACTCTGATGTGATGGGGACTTTGATGTGATGGGAAGCTGGGACCTCTGACAAGATGGGGGACTATGATGTAAAGGGGGGGAAGCTTTGACGTGATGGAGAGGCATTTGATGTAAAGGAGAGCTTCTGCTTTGAAGTTAATTTCATCAAGGTGGTTGTGTGCTTCATCCCAGGTTCAGGTTTCCCACTGATAAGTAACATCATAATTTTTTTACTTTTTAGACTGGGGTGCCTTGAGATCTGGCAAAAAGGTTCCATGACTGAAAAAAGGTTGAAAAACATTGGCCTAGCTTCATAGCTGTATATTTGAAGTGTAAGATCTAAGGCACTGCTACCTTTGACTGCCAGTATCACAAGTTTTCATAATGCCTTTCCTGCATACAGTTCTCATTGATGGAGTGGATGCTGTACATTAGGACCAGCATAAATCGATCTCCTTACCCCTGCTTCATTTAATTGTGGATCTGGACTTTTTCCACCTCCCTGCCACTTCTTAAATCACTTCAATACAGGGAACTTTCACCCCCTTCCTGCCCAGGCCATTTTTCAGCTTTCAGTGCTGTCACATTTTGAATGATAATTTCGCGGTCGTGCAGCACTGGACCCAAATGCAAGTTTTATAATTTTTTTTGAGACCGATAGAGCTATCTTTTGGTGGTGTTTAATCACCACTGGGTTTTTTATTTTTTGCCAAAAAAATAAAAAATACAGAACAATAAAGTTTCTTTTTTTTTTGAAAAAGTTTTTTATTTGAGGAAAAGTAAACGTTTACAGCATTCTCAGACAACTGTTATCGCACATTCCGACAACAAAATCCATCAGATTTTTTCCGGCAGATGTTGGTTCAAACTTGTCTTGCATGCACACGGTCACTCAAAGTTGGTCGGAAATTCAAGAACGCGGTGACGTACAACATGTATGAAGAGCCGAGAAAAATGAAGTTCTATAGCCAGTGCATCTCTTCTGCTTGATTCTGAGCATGTGTGGCACTTTGTGCGTCGAAATTGTCTACACACGATCGGAATTTACACGAACGGATTTTGTTGTCGGAAAATTTTAAGTCCAGCTCTCAAACTTTGTGTGTCGGAAATTACAATGGAAAAAGTCAGATGGAGCCCACACGCGGTCGGAATTTCCGACAAGCTCCGATCGCACATTTTCCGTCGGAAAGTCAGATCGTGTGTACAGGGCATTATACATAAATGGTGAATGGAATAGAAAGATTATATTAGAAGAACACATTTTTTATCACTTTAACAAAAACCTGTACGGGATGTGTCTTAGCCATTTGTTCCCTGCGATGTTTCGTGTTATTTGATCATGCGATGACCGTGACTGGGGTGTTTATGGTGTGCGACTAATGTCAGGTTTCTAGGACTGTTTGAGGGAATGTAAGGATATTTAGAATACAAAAAAAAAAAAAACAGGCTCTCTGTTGCCTTATCTCGAGGTGGTTAAGGGGTTTAGTGGCGAGAGGTGCATTGTTTTGTTGTACTGTAAATTCATGTGCGGTCGTGAGCAAGCACAGATAGGGAATTTATGAAGTGAATTGAAGCCATGTAGAGAATCTGTAGATGCTTGGGTTGGGGATCATATTATAATATAGGGACAAGGGGGATTGGCAAGGGGAAGTGGGAGGGGAGTGGGAGTGATGAGGGAAGTGGGGGAGGGGATGGGGAAGGGGATGGGGAAACGCAAAAAAAAAAAGGGGGGGGGAGAGTAGAAAAGAAGGAGAGATAGACAAAAGAGTAGAGAAGGGGAATGGAGAGGGGAGTCCTTCGATGATTACCTCCTCCGGTGTTCAAGAGAGTAAAGTTTCTGTTAGAAAATTTTGTAAATAAGTAATTTTTCTCCTTCACTAAAGTGCTCTGATGAGGCTACGCTGATGGGCACTGATAGGCTGCACTATGAAATATAAGAAATCAGTACTTCGTCACTTGCTTAATGCTGCCAAAGCCTGTATTACATTTTGCTGGAAGGACCCTAGTCCTCCTTCCATTGCTATGTGGCTTAACAAAGTTAGGAATATTAATGCTCTGGAAGACCTAGTACTTACCGCCCAAAACAGGAGAGAGCAATACACTAAAACATGGTCCTACAAGGCCCTACTGGAAGATTGCTCTGGAGACTGAAGTCTTGCCGTCCTTGCTGACTTGCATGCACGTCCCATCGACCCTTTTACCCTCATAAATTCAAAGAAAATTTGAAAATTCCGAAAACAAATACCGAAAACGAATTGAATGAATCAAACGAATTTAACTAAACAAAATAACTAGATTAACGAATCAATACGAAACAAAACAAATATTTTCGTAATGCACATGTCCAGGGAGAACAGCAGTGATGAACGGCCGACGGTGAAAGATGATCTCATCTCTCTGCTGTCCCGCCTCACCTCCAGCAGTGTAGCAGCCCCACTGTGTGGGTGGAAGAGCGGTGATCCGAGCGGGAGGTTAGAGATGATCTCTCTGCTCCCCCCTCATCGCAGTGTAACGGCCCCGCTGTGTGGCGGAAGAGTGGTGTTCCGGGTGGGCCGTGAGAGATGATCTCATCTGTCTGCTTCCCCCCCCGCCTCACCGCAGTGTAGCGGCCCCGCTGTGTGGGTGGAAGAGTGGTGTTCTGAGCGGACGGTGAGAGATGTAATCTCTCTGCTTGCCCACCGCCGCAGGTCAGACAGTGCAACCTTCGCGGCCCAACTGCAAACAGGCCACGGCCCGGGGGTTGGTTGTTCTAGAGCCCCTGCTTAAAAATATATATAATGTTTGGGGGTTCTAAATATATTTTTTTTATAAAAAAAAGCCCTTAAAGGATAAGTTCACTTTTAAAAAATAAATGCACACTTTTTTGCAGGTAAAAAATTTGCATTATTTTTTTGGTCCTGTAAAGCATTGCACCAGCGAGCAGCAGATCGCTGGTGCCATGCAGGTCTTCTGCAGATCTGTCAGTATATCTGTGCGCCGTATATCCCATATGGGCAAGCAGATACACTGACAGGAAGAATCAATGAACTACCCTGGCGCTCCACAGCACCATGGTAGTTCATTGAGAACTACAAGCCAACAGCCGCAAAGGATGTCGGGGCTTGTAGTTCATTCACACACAGGGTAGAACATGTAACATGTTTCTAAAAGTGTTCCTGGAGAACTGGGCCAACTTCTCAGTCGGTTACCGGCTCTTTAAAAGGGACGGACTGCACCTAAATGGGGAGGGTGCAGCTCGGCTTGGAGAGAAGATGGCCAATAAGCTAAAGGGGATTTGAAACTAGGCGACAGGAGGGAGGGTCCAGATGTAGAGATAGCCAGTGTGAAACAAATTCCAGAGGGTAGTATTGAGGGCATTAGTGATAGGTTGACTAACGCACCTAAACATGCGGTAAGTACAGTAACAAGTCCTATTTGCAACCTCAGAACACCCAATAAGGAGGTAGTATGCGTTTGGACAAAACCAATGCCAGGAGTCTGGCAGACAAGATGGGAGAACTAAAGCTACTGTTGTACTAGGAGGATTTTGATTTTGTGGGAATTTCAGAGACTTGGTTTAACAGCTCTCATGATTGGCTGGAAACCATTCAAGGGTATTCCCTATATCGCAGAGATAGGGAGGGTAAAAAAAAGGGGAAGGGGCATGCCTGTATATCAGAAATGATATACAAGTGAATGTAGGGGACGACATCACAAATGGAGCAAGGGAAGAGGTGGAATCCTTATGGGTAGAGCTACAAAGGGAGGAAACCAAGGGGAAAGTAATACTGGGTGTATGCTATAGACCCCCTAACCCAAGGGAGGAGGGGGAGGCGGACCTCCTATCACAGTTTGGAATGGCGGCAAGGATGGGAAGCATCATTATAATGGGGGATTTTAATTATCCAGACATAGACTGGGCGAACGGAACCGCGCATTTGGCTAAGGTTCGCCATTTCCTAAATGTCTTACAGGACAAATTCATGGGTCAGATGGTGAATGCACCAACAAGGAACACTGCGTTACTAGACCTACTGATTACTAACAATACAGACACGATCGCGGTTGTAGAAATACGGGGCAATTTAGGAAACAACGGCCACAGGTCAATAAGTTTCAGTATAAATCACACAAATAGGAAACATAAGGCACTGTACAAAGACACCGAATTTCAAAAGAGCCAATTTCCACAAACTACGCTCCTTGCTAGAAGATATAAAATGGGATAAAATCCTAGGAACAAAGAAGACAGAGGAAAAATGGGTGTGCTTTCAGAGTATATTAAATAAGGGTATTAGCCAGTGCATCCCAATGGGAAATAAATTTAAAAGAGCTAATAAAAGTCCTGGGTGGCTTAACTCCAACGTAAAAATGCATATACAGTTGTGCTCATAAGTTTACATACCCTGGCAGGATTTATGATTTCTTGGCCATGTTTCAGAGAATATATATGTTAACACAAAAACATTTCTTTCGCTCATGGTTAGTGTTTAGCTGAAGCCATTTATTATCAATCAGCTGTGTTTACTCTTTTTAAATCATAATGACAACAGAAACTACCCAAATGACCCTGATCAAAAGAGCGAACAAAAGTCCTGGATGTCTTAACGCTAATGTAAAAATGCATATAAAAGCAAAGGAGAAGGCCTTCAAAAATACAAGGCTGAGGGAGTCATCATCAGCATTCCAACTTCACAAAGAATGCAACAAGATATGTAAGGGTGCAATCAGGGCGGCTAAGATAGAACACGAAAGGTACATAGCAGAGGAGAGTAAAAAAAATCCCAAGAAATTCTTTAAGTATATAAATAGTAAAAGAGGGAAGTCAGATCACATTGGCCCCATAAAGAATGATGAAGGGAATCTGGTTACTAAGGATGGAGAGATGGCGAAGGTATTGAATTTATTCTTCTCCTCGGTCTTTGCGATGGAAACGGGGGGCTGCAATGTTTATACTCACAACATGCCACAGGAAGCACCCTTAACAAAAGATAGATTTAGGAATAGACTTGAAAAACTTATCATTAATAAGTCACCAGGACCAGACGGCTTGCACCAAGAGTCCTTAAGGAACTCAGTCAAGTAATTGCAAGACCATTGTTCCTATTTTTTTTGAACAGTCTACTGACTGGTATGGTACCACCAGATTGGAGAAAGACCAAAGTAGCACCAATATTTAAAAAGGGGCTGAAATATATCCCTGGGAATTATAGACCAGTTAGCCTAATGTCAATAGTTTGCAAGCTCTTCGAGGGGATGATAAGGGATTATATACAATATTTTTGTAATGAAAACTGTATTAGCAGTAATCAGCATGGATTCATGAAGAATCGTTCTTGCCAAACCAATCTATTAACCTTCTATGAGGAGGTGAGCTGCCATCTAGATAAAGGAAGGCCCGTAGACATGGTGTATCTGGATTTTGCAAAAGCATTAGATAGTCCCCCATAAACGTTTCTTGTACAAACTAAGGTCTGTCAGCATGGACCAAAGGGTGAGCACATGGATTGAAAACTGGCTACAGGGGCAAGTTCAGAGGGTAGTGATAAATGGGGAATACTCGGAATGGTCCAGTGTGGAAAGTGGGGTCCCCCTGGGTTCTGTCCTGGGACCAATCCTATTTAATTTATTCATAAACGACCTGGAGGATGGGATAAACAGCTCAATCTCATCATTTGCAGACGATGCTAATAAGGGCAATTTCTCTGCAGGATGTGGAAACCTTGCAAGAAGATCTGAACAAATTAATGGGGTGAGCAACTACATTGCAAATGAGGTTTAATGTAGATAAATGTAAAATAATGCATATGGGTGGCAAAAATATGAATGCAATCTACTCACTAGGGGGTGAACCTCTGGGGGAATCTAGGATGGAAAAGATTTAGCTGGGGATTATCTCACGTGACTCCCAGACCGTCTCATCTTCTTACCAAGCAGACCGTCCTCTTTCACAACTGTGGCAGGAACAAAGACCATTGTCAGCCAGGAGATCCTCCCCAATCTCCTGATTCCAGAATGACTCTACTTCCCCCCTACACAGGGGTGACACTGTTGTTCTAGTAGGGCTGGATATGACCTGTTGCTGATAGTGGATTCGCCACTGTCATACCCGTTGGACTTTTTCTGTTCAGTTAATGGTTGCTTAAAGCTAGATATCTTATTACTTTAAGCTCAAACAGCTATAATGGGCAGTCGCACGATCCCCTTATGACCATATTCCCAGAGCAAAGAAGGTTGGGATAGCACCAGTCTGCTCTGGGCTTCTGGGCCAAAGGAAGAGGAGATTTGCTCAGAGAAATAGAGATCCAAAAGTTAAATTGGTTAAAGAATAGTTCCTGTCTCTTCTGTTGTTTTATGATCTTTGGGTCAGGGTGCACATGCATTCCCCTCTTTGTGAGACTACCTTCCTCGGAGGATGAGGGTAGGGATGAGCTTCGTGTTCGAGTCGAACCCATGTTCGACTCGAACATCGGCTGTTCGATCGTTCGCCGAATTGCGAACGTTATGGGCCGTTCGCGCTAAATTCGTGTGGCGCGTCACGGCCCATAATTCACTGCGGCATCGCAGTGCATTGCTGGCTGATGATTGGCCAAGCATGCACTATGACCCGCATGCTTGGCCAATCACAGCGCCGTCAGTAGAGAGAGCTGTAATTGGCCAAAGCCAGGGTGGCTTTGGCCAATTATGGCTCAGGGGATTTAGTACACACCCCACACTATATAAGGCCGCCTGCACGGCGGCCCTGTGTAGTGTGTGTTCCGGTGTGCTGAGAGATAGAGAGAGAGAGAGAGAGACAGTGTCATTTGATTTGAGTTAGATAGATTAGGCAGAACAGTCAGTCAGTTAGCTGCACTTACAGTGTATTGTGTATATATATGCATCCCAGGTGTTGCATATATATATATATACACTGTATTCAGTTTAGCTAGATCCGTTCCTGTTATCTTCTATCTAGACTATTTACATTTAATGCAGTGCGTCCTGCTCACAGTGTTCAGCTAGATCCGTTCCTGCTATTTACATTTAGTGCAGTGCGTCCTGCTCACAGTGTTCAGCTAGATCCGTTCCTGTTATCTTCTAGACTATTTACATTTAGTGCAGTGCGTCCTGCTCACAGTGTTCAGCTAGATCCGTTCCTGCAATTTACATTTAGTGCAGTGCGTCCTGCTCACAGTGTTCAGCTAGATCCGTTCCTGCTATTTACATTTAGTGCAGTGCGTCCTGCTCACAGTGTTCAGCTAGATCCGTTCCTGCTATTTACATTTAGTGCAGTGCGTCCTGCTCACAGTGTTCAGCTAGATCCGTTCCTGCTATTTACATTTAGTGCAGTGCGTCCTGCTCACAGTGTTCAGCTAGATCCGTTCCTGTTATCTTCTAGACTATTTACATTTAGTGCAGTGCGTCCTGCTCACAGTGTTCAGCTAGATCCGTTCCTGCAATTTACATTTAGTGCAGTGCGTCCTGCTCACAGTGTTCAGCTAGATCCGTTCCTGCTATTTACATTTAGTGCAGTGCGTCCTGCTCACAGTGTTCAGCTAGATCCGTTCCTGCTATTTACATTTAGTGCAGTGCGTCCTGCTCACAGTGTTCAGCTAGATCCGTTCCTGCTATTTACATTTAGTGCAGTGCGTCCTGCGCACAGTGTTCAGCTAGAGCCGTTCCTGCTATTTACATTTAGTGCAGTGCGTCCTGCTCACAGTGTTCAGCTAGATCCGTTCCTGTTATCTTCTAGACTATTTACATTTAGTGCAGTGCGTCCTGCTCACAGTGTTCAGCTAGATCCGTTCCTGCTATTTACATTTAGTGCAGTGCGTCCTGCTCACAGTGTTCAGCTAGATCCGTTCCTGTTATCTTCTAGACTATTTACATTTAGTGCAGTGCGTCCTGCTCACAGTGTTCAGCTAGATCCGTTCCTGTTATCTTCTAGACTATTTACATTTAGTGCAGTGCGTCCTGCTCACAGTGTTCAGCTAGATCCGTTCCTGCTATTTACATTTAGTGCAGTGCGTCCTGCTCACAGTGTTCAGCTAGATCCGTTCCTGTTAAATTCCTACTGACCGGCAGGCTTGTCTGGTTACAGTATATAAAGCTACCTGAAGAAAATTACAGGTGTTCTATTTGATCCTATTAGTACCACGGTCAGGCAGCTAGACTATTTACATTTAGTACAGTGCGTCCTGCTCACAGTGTTCAGCTAGATCTGTTCCTGTTATCTTCCTACTGACAGGCAGGCTTGTCTGGTTACAGTATATAAAGCTACTTGAAGAAAATTACAGGTGTTCTATCCCAGCTTAGTGCAGCTACAGGCCATTAGTATGTCTGGAAGGCCAAGAAGGAGAGGCAGACAGTCACAAGCCAATAAGAGAGGGCAAGCAGGCTCTGTGTCTAGTGCTGGTCGTGGAGACGGTGCATCCTCATCAGCACGTGGCCATGGGACACGCTTGGCCTTTTTTTCAGCAGCTGGCCATGTTGAGCCGCAACATGCGGAAGACTTGGTCGAGTGGATGACCAAGCCGTCCTCATCCTCCTCATCCTCTCTCACCCATGCCCAGGGTGCTTTGTCTGGCAAAGCAGCGGCCTCTTCCCTCAGCTCAATGTCATCAGTGACTCCTTCCCTGGCTCCACCATGTCCTCATGAGGATTCCCTCGAACTGTTTGACCACAGTGTTGGGTACATGCTCCAGGAGGATGCCCAGCGTTTGGAAGGCTCTGATGACGATACTGAGCTCGATGAAGGCAGTAACATGAGCGCAGACAGAGGGGGTGCCCAAGAAGGACAGCAATCTGGCAGTCATGCTCCCCCTGCTGCAGCATACTGCCAGGTTTGCTCCAGTGATGAGGAGGGAGGGGATGATGAGGTCACTGACTCAACGTGGGTGCCTGATAGGAGAGAGGAGGAGGAGGAGGAGGAGGAGGAGGAGGCGGCAGCACATCACCAACGAGGCAGGATGCCCTCCAGGGGCCAGCCTAAGGGCAGCACATTGACTGCATCACACCCCAAAGCTCCACATGTGCAGGGCGCTGCAGTCTCTGCGCGTTATTCAAAAAGTTCTTTGGTGTGGGCCTTTTTTGAGACGAGTGCATCAGATCGCACCGCTGCTATTTGCAACATATGTCTCAAGCGTATCTCGCGTGGCCAAAATATCTCCCGCTTGGGTACCACATGCTTGACCAGACATATGTTGACCTGCCATGCAGTTCGTTGGCAAGCGTATCTAAAAGACCCACACCAAAGAACAAAGAGGATCTCTCCTTGCTCCTCATCAGCTGAGATTTCCAACCCCACTAGACCTTCAGTCCTCTCTGAGACCTGCAGTGAGAGGAATGAAGGTGTAGAATTAGGTGTGTCACAGCCAAGTACTTGTGGGCAATCTGCTTTTGGTACACCGACGTCAGATTGTACCAGGCAAATTTCCCTGCCCCAGCTGCTGCACCGCCGAAAGAAGTTTGCTCCCAGCCATCCACATGCCCAGCGGTTGAATGCTAGCTTGGCAAAATTGCTAGCACTTCAACTGCTGCCTTTTCAGTTGGTAGACTCTGCCCCCTTCCGTGAGTTTGTGGAATGTGCGGTTCCTCAGTGGCAGGTACCCAAACGCCACTTTTTCTCACGGAAGGCGATTCCGGCTCTCTACCGGCATGTGGAAGGCAATGTCCATGCCTCGCTGGACAGGGCGGTCAGCGGTAAGGTGCATATTACCGCTGACTCATGGTCCAGCAGGCATGGACAGGGACGTTACCTAAGTTTCACGGCGCATTGGGTGACTCTGCTGGCAGCTGGGAAGGATGCAGGACAAGGTGCAGTAGTGTTGGAGGTTGTTCCGCCACCACGCCTCCAAAATGCTGATTGTGACACACCTCTCTCCTCCACCCCCTCCTCTTCTTCTTCCTCCATGGCCTCTTCCTCGGAACCAGCGGTGCTCCGTAGGCGTTCAAGGGGCTACGCAAGTACGCAGGCCAAAAGATGCCATGCGGTGCTTGAGCTGGTGTGCTTGGGGGACAGGAGCCACACTGGGGCAGAGGTTCTGTCAGCTCTGCAGGGGCAGGTTCAGAGGTGGTTGACGCCACGCCAACTTAAGGCAGGAATGGTGGTTTGCGACAATGGCACCAACCTCCTCTCTGCCCTCCGACAGGGACAAATGACCCATGTGCCCTGTTTGGCTCACGTCCTTAACTTGGTGGTGCAGCGGTTCTTGGGCAGGTACCCGGGCTTACAGGATGTCCTGAGGCAGGCCAGGAAAGTCTGTGTGCATTTCCGCCGGTCATATAATGCCAGTGCTCGGCTGACGGACCTCCAAAAGGAGTTTAACCTGCCCAAGAACCGCCTAATCTGTGACATGCCCACCAGGTGGAACTCAACGTTGGCCATGCTGCAGCGGCTGCACACGCAGCAGAGGGCCATCAATGAGTACCTGTGCGACTATGGCACCAGGACAGGGTCAGGGGAGCTTGGTTTTTTTTCCCCACGCCAGTGGGCCATGATCAGGGATGCATGCACTGTCCTGTCACCATTCGAGGAGGCCACGAGGATGGTGAGCAGTGACAGTGCATGCATCAGTGACACTGTCCCCCTTGTTCACCTGTTGGAGCACACGCTGCGTGGAATAATGGACAGGGCACTTGAGGCAGAACAGAGGCAGGAAGAGGAGGACTTCCTTAGCTCTCAAGGCCCCCTTTATCCAGACAGTGTTCCTGCGTGCCCGCCGATCACACAGGAAGAGGACGAGGAGGAAGAGGAGGAGGAGGAAGATTGTGTCAGTATGGAGGTGGAGCCTGGCACTCAGCATCAGCAGCAGTCTTTAAGGGATCAGTCCCAAGAAACACATGGACTTGTACGTGGCTGGGAGGAGGTGGCTGCGGACCATGTCGTTCTTAGTGACCCAGAGGACTCCGGACCGAATGCCTCAGCAAACCTACGCTGCATGGCCTCCCTGATCCTGCAAAGCCTGCGTAAGGATCCTCGTATTCGTGGTATCAAGGAGAAGGACCAATACTGGCTGGCAACCCTCCTTGATCCACGTTACAAGGGTAAGGTTGCGGACCTTATCTTGCCATCGCAGAGGGAGCAGAGGATGAAACATCTTCGGGAGGCCTTGCAGAAAGGTCTGTGCAACGCGTTCCCAGAGACTGGGAGGTTACAAACTCCTGTTTCTGGACAACGTGTTGCTGAGGCTTCGGTCAGTCAAAGAAGGAGTGGTGGAGAAGGTGGCCGTCTGACCGATGCGTTCAGACAATTTTTTGGTCCGCAGCCCCAAGGTATGATCGGTTCCAGCAACCATCGCCAGCGTCTGTTTTACATGGTGCAGGAATACCTAGGGGCAAGATCAGACTTGGACACCTTTCCCACCGAAAATCCTCTGGGTTACTGGGTCTTGAGGATGGATCACTGGCCAGAGCTTGCACAGTATGCAATTGAGCTACTGGCCTGTCCTGCATCCAGCGTTCTTTCGGAACGCACATTCAGTGCTGCTGGAGGCGTGGTAACCGATCACAGGGTGCGTCTGTCCACCGACTCGGTCGATCGGCTGACCTTCATAAAAATGAATGAGTCTTGGATCACCACCAGCTACCAAGCACCTGATGCTGATGTAACCGAATAATTTTTTTTGAAATCTCAGATCCCTTCAAAGACTGCCTATGCTGATGCTGAGTGACTATCCCTGAGTAATTATCCTCTTCCTCCTCAATCATCACGCTGATAGCTTGTAAGAACATTTTTGGTTCTGGGCGCCACCACCAGTGCCTAAGGCACAATTTTTCAGCCCCTGTTTAACAGGGGCGTGTAATTACAATTTTTGATGTAATACTTTGCAGCAGGGCTCGTTCCTGCATTCCAACTAGAGTGTCTGTGAGGGGTTGCAGTGTTGTGGCACCAGCACCAGTGCCTAGGGCCCAATTTTTCTGCCCCTGTCTAACAGGGGCGTGTAATTACAATTTTTGATGCAATACTTTGCAGCAGGGCTCGTTCCTGCGTTCCAACTAGAGTGTCTGTGAGGGGTTGCAGTGTTGTGGCACCAGCACCAGTGCCTAAGGCCCAATTTTTCTGCCCCTGTCTAACAGGGGCGTGTAATTACAATTTTTGATGCAATACTTTGCAGCAGGGCTCGTTCCTGCGTTCCAACTAGAGTGTCTGTGAGGGGTTGCAGTGTTGTGGCACCAGCACCAGTGCCTAAGGCCCAATTTTTCTGCCCCTGTCTAACAGGGGCGTGTAATTACAATTTTTGAAGCAATAATTTGCAGCAGGGCTCATTCCTGCGTTCCAACTAGAGTGTCTGTGAGGGGTTGCAGTGTTGTGGCACCAGCACCAGTGCCTAAGGCCTAATTTTTCAGCTCCTGTTCAACAGGGGCATGTAATTACAATTCTTGATCTAATATTTCACAGCAGGGCCCTGTGAGGGCTTACAGTGTTGTGGCCACAGCAACACCTAAGGCCCAAATTTCTGCTGAGTATATAGGGCAGGACCCTACTTTCAAACATCTAACTTACAAACGACTCCTACTTGCAAACGGAAGGAGACAACAGGAAGTGAGATGAAATCTACCCCTAGGAAGGGAAATTCTCTCCTGTAAGAGTTAATATGGGAAAACAATTTCTCCTTTCCACTGATGCTTTCCAATCCTTGTTCCACAAAAAAACCCAAATTTTCAAAAAACATTTTTCATTGGGACAAAAAAGTGAGGTGAAATCTTCTGAAGAGGAGGAAAGACAGCAAAACAAATGTCACAGGGGTGATAACCCTTCCCTATGTTTTCCAAAAAGCTTAGAAAAGATTTTTTGGCTGGAGCTAAACACGTTAAAAATGTTCAAAATTACAAACAGATTCTACTTAACAACAAACCTACAGTCCCTGTCTTGTTTGCACCGCCTGTATACTGCTGTTCAGAGTATATAGGGCCTGGTGGCCCCACACCTTTCCTTATTTTAATTTGGGTGCGGGGTTCCCCTTAATATCCATACAAGACCCAAAGGGCCTGGTAATGGACTGGGGGGTACCCATGCCGTTTGTCTCACTGATTTTCATCCATATTGCCATGACCCGACATGACATTAAACCCGCAAGCAGTTTTAAATGAGATTTTTTCCTTTAAAAATGACATTTGGTGCAGGGACTGTTCTAAACATGGGAAACACGCGTCACTTTACAGGCATACTATAGACACCCCCCAGGTACGATATTTAAAGGAATATTTCACTTTTTTTTTTTTACTTTAAGCATCATTAAAATCACTGCTCCCGAAAAAACGGCCGTTTTTAAAAGTTTTTTTTGCATTGATACATGTCCCCTGGGGTAGGACCCGGGTCCCCAAACCCTTTTTAGGACAATACCATGCAAATTAGCCTTTAAAATGAGCACTTTTGATTTCGAACGTTCGAGTCCCATAGACGTCAATGGGGTTCTAACGTTCGTGCGAACTTTCGGTCCGTTCGCGGGTTCTGGTGCGAACCGAACCGGGGGGTGTTCGGCTCATCCCTAGATGAGGGTACCCTTACGCTATGTTTCCCGGACATTGCTTCCGGGTAGGGTTTCAACCCATCATGACTAAGCCTATTTTTGAAATTTGGTGTTTACAAGTTAAAATCTGTATTTTTTGCTAGAAAATTACTTAGAACCCCCAAACATTATATATATTTTTTTAGCAGAGAATCTAGAGAATAAAATGACAATTGTTGCAATATTTTTTATCACACGGTATTTGTGCAGCGGTGTTTTAAACGCAAATTTTTGGAAAAGTGACACTTTCATGAATTTTAAAAAATCCAAACAGTAAAGTTACCCCAATTTTTTTGTATAATGTGAAAGATGATGTTACGCCGAGTAAATAGATACCAAACATGTCACCCTTTATAATTGCACGCACTCGTGGAATGGCGACGAACTACGGTACCTTTGAATTTCCATAGGTGACGCTTTAAAAATTTTTTACGGTTACCAGGTTTGAGCTACAGAGGAGGTCTAGGGCTAGAATTATTGCTCTCGCTCTGACGATCGCGGCGATACCTCACATGTGTGGTTTGAACACCGTTTACATATGCGGGCGCGACTTCCGTATGCGTTTTCTTCGCTGCGCGAGCTCGCGGGGACAGGGGCACTTTATTTATTTTATTTATTTTTGTACTTTATAAATTGTGTTTAAAATTTTTTTTTTTTTTTTTTTACTTTTATTGCTGTCACAAGCAATGTAAACATCCCTTGTGACAGTAATATGTGGTGACAGGTACTCTTTATGGAGGAATGGGGGGTCTAAAAGACCCCCCATCCCTCCTTTACACTTCAAAGTATTCAGATCGCCGAAAACGGCGATTCTGAATACTGTGTACTTTTTTAAATTCTGCGCCATTGGCAGCCGAGTAAACGGGAAGTGACGTCATGACGTCGCTTCCGCGTTTACAGCAAGAAGGCTGGAACGAAGCCGCTCGCAGCTTCGTTCCAGTCCGCCCCCAGCCGCCGAAGGCAGCGGAACGGACACCGGGCCTCCCGATCGCACGGGAGGCCCGGTAACAGCGGCGGGAGGCGGCGGGAGGGGGGGATGTCCCCTCCCGCTCCTCCGGTATAACAACCGAGCGGCTTTTAGCCACATCGGTTGTTATACTCGGGTAGCCGATCGCCCGCTGAAAACAACGGTACCGGGATGATGCCTGCAGCTGCGGGCATCATCCCGGTATAACCCCGGAAAGCCGAGTACGCATATATGCGTTTGGTCGGCGGGAAGGGGTTATGGTTTCTACTTGATGTTTATTAGGCATTGTAAAATAGGCCTTAGGCCAACCGCTCAACTCCCATTTTCACTTATTTACTTTTCTTTCTTACTCTTTTTCCCATCCCAACTCCGGATTCACGCTTCTTCTGGATCATATTGAGGAACGTAGTACCTGACTTGGTGATTCCACCTCCCAACTTCATGGATCAAGGTGAGTGTACTCTGCCCTACCACGATGACTAAGGTATATTCCACTAAGTACTCTATAATTACCCATAATGTACATGGATTTAACTCCCCAGTCAAAAGAACTAAAGCCTTCCAATACTATCACTCACAGAGAGCTGATGTCCTATTATTACAGGAAACTCCCTTTTCTAAGACCTCAGCTCCTAGATATCTCAGTGTTAGATATTCACAATATTTTTTATCCTCTGGCCTGGAGAAAAAAGGGGAGTGGCAGTCTGTTTCTCTAAACAGACCCCTTTCACACCCATCACTATAGTTAAAGATAAGAATGGCCGATACATCATGGCGGTGGGCCGCCCTTCATGACCAAGTGGTCTCATTCATTTCTTATTATGTCCCGAACTCTGGACAGGTAGAGTTCTTTAGCAAGATTTTGGCGGTGTTAATACCTAAGGTACAGGGATAGGTAGTTCTGGGTGGCGATAGCACTATTCCGTTAGATCGGATCCTGGATGAAGCTAACCCTACCAATGCGATTCTCAAACAAATACCCAAAAGCAGCAGCAAAGTGGCATGCCTGCTACACCTATATGATCTAATAGATGCCTAGTGAGAGGCCAACCCCTCCACTAGAGACTACACACACTTTTCGCAGGTACACCATACATACTCTCAAATAGACCACTTTTTCGTACATACTTCACTGCTATCGTATATAACGTCGGTGAACATTCTGTCCATCCCCTGGTCGGAACATTCTCCGATAAAACTATCGTTGACTGACCTTTGGACTAAACCGCTCTGGAACAAAGGTAGAAGGCATCCATTAGATAGCCCCTTCTTCATTACATGTGGGTAATGTCCGTTGATGTCTGAGCTTCCGTATGGGGAAGACTACTTTGGGATAGCAACGTTACAACTTCACCATTTACCAGTCCTTGGTATCCTACCTCCATTGCCAGTGAGCAACCTAAGCCTGTTTGACCCATATAGCGTATGCTGGGTGGGTCCCAACTTTCTGGTAAGCCTCCAGTCATCTCGGGTGGTGGTTTCGCACAAGTGTCTGTCAGCACATATTGGATTATATTCAGAAATGTTCACGAGTATATGTTTTGGAATTCATCACCATTGCAACATTTATGTTCACTGCACCTGCATATTCAGTTTTGGACTTTATTGCCATTATTGCATCCTGTCATCACGTTTGGTGACCCTAAGGCTTTATAACATGAGTGACTTTTATGTGTGAACTTCCACAAAACATACAAAACACCATTTTTTAACAATTTATCTTGTTATTTTATGTGGTATAGCAATATTTTCTTTCTCATTTTTTAGCGCTACACCTGGTTTTATAGGACTAAACCGCACCCCCTCTCCATGGCACTTCAATGTCGCCTTATTAAATGATCCCATACTATATTCTGAAATCGAGACAGAATTACGTGCATATTTTCCAGATAACTCATCCTCAGATACATCTCCTGCTATAAATTGGGAGGCCCATAAGGCCACCATATGCGGTAAACTTATCCAGCTAGCGGCCAGGGCCAAATGAGCTCGGGAACAGACAATCAAACAACTGGAAGCTGACTTGGTAAGTCTCATGAACGAGCAGCGTGCAGCCCCTCAGGTAGATATTAGACATAGGTTGGCATTAAATTTAAGTCTAACTACCCAAGCAGGAAAACACATTCACTGGTCGAAACTTAAATATTACATGATGGGTGACAGACTTACCTCAATGCTGGCTAGAAAACTGGTACCCCGGGTACATACACCTACTTTACCCAAATTACGACACCCCACCCAGAACCCTCAACTGATTATACAGGAATTCTACAAATTCTATTACAGGCTATACAGCATGCCTGATCAGTTTTTGCAAACAAATGCAGATGAAATTCTTCAAGATATTCCACTGCCCCAGCTCAGACAAACTCATGTCAAACTTATGGATAAGGAATTCACAGAATCTGAGATTAGAATGGCTATGAAAACGATACATCCCTCTAAAGCCCCAGGCCCGGATGGCTTCCCCGGCTATTACTATAGGAAGTATCAGGAAATCCTGATCCCCCGTTTGTGCTCCTATTTTAATGACCTGAGACGTGGTAATAGCATCCCCAAACACGAAAACGTGGTGTACATCCATGTGATGCCGAAACCGGGTAAAGATCACGGGGATTTCTCTAACTATTTCTTTAATAAACGTGGACTTAAAAATAATGACAAAGGTGCTAGCTCTTAGACTAAATTCTTTTCTTCCACAATATATTCATCTTGATCAGGCAGGCTTCATTCCTAATTACCAGGCATCAGATCAGACTAGAAGAATTATAGATATAATCTCAGCCATTCTGATTGGGACCACATGGGATCCAGACAGGGCATGCTTCTTTCAATGGATATCCATAAAGTGTTTGATTCCCTGTCCTGGGATTATTTATTTCATGTTTTATCCCACTTTGGGTTTGGCCAAAATTTCTCAGCTCTCCTTCACGCATTGTATGACACTCCTATGACGTCTTTAATGCTTAAAGGGTATTCCTTCTGATCCCTTCTCATACGTATGGGAACTCGGCAGGTTACCCTTTGTCCCCATTGCTATTCATTCTAGCAATGGAACCGCTTGCAATAAAGATCCGTGACTGTCCAGATGTTTGGGGAACAGAATGCAGAGATAGGAAACATAAATGTATACTGTTCGCAGATGACATGTTGATGGTTCTGTCATCACCCTCCCCAACCTATATGCAATCCTACAACACTTTTCAGGAATTTCGGGTTTTAAAATCAACCAAGACAAATCTAGGGCATTGAATATCTCTTTACAGAGTAACACTCAAAAAGCCCTTGAACAATCCTACAAATTTCATTGGGAACCAGAAGCTCTTCCTTACCTAGGAATTAAGTTGACGCCTTTGTTACAGACCTTATACTCACACAATTACCCTGCACTGTATAGACTTTTGACGACAGACCTAGCCAGATGGCAAATCCACCCTCCATTGTGGTTCGGCAGATTACACTCAGTAAAAATAAATGTTCTTCCAAGAATCTTATATTTCTTTCGCACTTTACCAGTGGCACTTGTTAGATCTGATGGTATTTCAAAAGAAGCTTCTTCAGTTCATTTGGGGAGACAAGAGGCCCAGGGTGAATAAACGTACACTGTTTACCCCTAAACAGAAGGGAGGTCTAGGACTTCCCGATCTACTGAAATATTACCACGCTTCCCAATTGGTCCAACTTACCAAATATAATTTCCAGCAGCCCCATACATTGTGGATGTTAATGGAATCTCAATCCTGTCATCCTAAACCTAAACCAATTTCCCACGTTATGTGGTTGCCGATGAAAGATCGGCCTACGATTCTATGCCCCTCCCTCTCTTTGTCGCTAGATATCTGGGACAGACTGTCTAGATCTCTGAACTTCAAATAGCCTCACACCCCATTAGCTCCCCTCTTGCAAAATAGGGAGTTCACCCCGGGCCTCACCCCCTTGCTTTTTGAATGGTGGTCCAACAAGGGTTTCATGAGGATTGCTGACCTCTGTGACCATAAAGGTATGTTATCCAAAAGATTGCTGATAGAAAAACACCAACTGCCAGAATCTGAACACTTTAGATATACTCAAATACAGCATTATTCGCAAACCTTATCACGCAAAAGTGATCTCGCAACTATGTCACCTATGGAAAACATGTCGTTAATATGACAAAATTCGAAGTCATATATCTGCAATATACACTATCCTAAAACATTTTTAAGTAAAAACTGAACTATATGGTATTTGATACTGGCTAGATTGGCCACTTTTGTTCCAGGGGCTTCCTCTAAGTGTTTTCAAGGCTGTGGTCAGGAAGAGACGGCCTACCGTATATGGTGGCCATGCCCCAAGGTATGAAGGTTTTGGATCATGGTTTATAATTTCATTTATACTCTCACCCAAATCAACCTGACTAAGTTCCCAAAACACGCGCTACTGGGTTGCAAGGTAGAAGAAGCCTCCAAAACTCAGAGACGGTCCTTATATTCATATTTGTATCTGCTAAAATCACAATAGCCAAGAACTGGAAGTCAGCAGCTATACCATTTGACCAACTTAAGCATAAACTTTCTTGGCTGTTTGACAAGGTATGGAGTCCCTGGGTCAGATATCTAAAGAGATCTAAAAAATGATCCCCGGACAGTCGCTGACTAGGATCCCTCCTGGTCAGCATAGCTCAGAGCGCAGAGTCCCCCCCCGCCCCTTCCCCCCTCTCTCCTCTCGTCCTCTTTTCACCTCTCATACATTTTGATTTCCTTTTCTCTTTATATTTTTCTTCTCCCCTTCTATTTCTCTCCTTGGATTTTGGTATTGTAGGACCTGGACTGTGTCCTTCCACATTTTGGGGATGGAATGTCTCCAGCTACCTGTGGGGGAGACGCGCATCCCTTGGCATGAGGGGCGTACTCCGGGACCTGTTTTAACAGAGTTGACACAAGGACACAGGGCATAGTGAGAAGTTTAAGATTTGTAGTCTACCTTGCAGCTCGCTTTAAAGATTAATACTCAATATCGTAGTTAATGAATCACTATTACCAAAGATTATGATTTGTTGTCTTAGGGAGCATGACCTATCACCACGCGGAATGGGGTAGCATGTTCGTCTAGCGTACCTATACAAATGTACTGTTCGACTTTTCATTTTTACTTTGTATGATCTTCAGAATAAGGAAGCTATGCACTGTTCGGAGTCAGTGCCAAAGTGTTTCTTCTGTTTTGTGAAAAGCTTGAATAAAAATTATTGAAAACTAAAAAAGGGATTAACTCGAATCCGAAAACCTGATAAAACGATAATTCTCCCACTCTACAAGACTCTGGTCCAGCTGCACCTGGGGTATGCCGTCCAGTTCTGGGCACCAGTCCTCAGGAAAGATGTGCTGGAACTCAAGAGAGTCCAGAGAAGGGCAACAAAGCTATTTAAGGGACTGGAGGATCTCAGCTACAGGGAAAGACTGCAAGCACTGAACTTATTCTCTCTGGAGATGAGACACTTGAGAGGGGATATGATTTCAATGTACAAATACCGTACTGGTGACCCTACAATGAGATAAAACTCTTCCGCGAAAGGAAATTCAAAAAGACAGACGGTCATTCACTAAAATTAGAAGAGAAGCAGTTTAACCGTAAACTGGGTAGAGGGTTCTTTACTGTAAGAGCGGTAAGGATGTGGAATTCTCTTCCACAGGCAGTTGTTTCAGCAGGGAGCATAGATAATTAAAAAAAAAACTATTAGACAGGCACCTGAACGACCATAACATACAGGGATATATAATGTAATACTGACATAAATGCACACATGCACAGGTTGGACTTGATGGACTTGTGTTTTTTTTCAACCTCACCAACGATGTAACTATGTTACTTATCTTTTAAAGCTGAAATAATAATTGCTAGAAGTGCACAAAGGTAAAATTTGTTTTGTTTCGGATAGATTCGTTATGTTACTAATTTTGTTTCGTTATGGAATTCGTTTGGTTTGGTTTCAGAATTTGTTTAGTTTCGTTTTTGTTCAAATTAGTTTAGTTTTCGTTAAAATTAGTTTCCTTTATTCATTTTCTAACGAATTCCAACTTTTCAGAACAATTAGAATTCGGATCGGTCGAAATCGACCAATTTGAATTCTGTGTGAAGAAATTGCTGGTTGTTAAGCAGCGGGTCGGGAAGCCGGCCTCCCGCAACCTTAACAACCATGAGTCATCATCTGTCAGTAGGCCTCCCCACTGACAGATGAATGTAAAGAAAGAATGCCAGCAATTGCCCGCCAATAGAAAAAAGTTTAAAATCTAAAAGAGCTAAATATAATATAATATAAATAAAAAAATAAAAATAAAAAAAAAAACCGGCGTGGAGTCCACCCCAAATTCCATACCAGACCCTTATTCGCACATGCAGCCTGGCAGGTCAGGAAAGTGGGGGACCATACCAGGCCATATGCCCTCAACATGGGGGGTGGGTGCTATGGGGCAGTGGGGAGCTCTGCCAAAGCACCTTGTCCAATGGCCTCTTCCCAACAACCCTGGGCTGTGGTAGTCGGGGTCTGCGGGTGGGGGGCCGGGCCCACCAGTCCATGACGTCAGAAGAGGGTGACGTGATTGACGATGGATTTGCATTGAGGGACACTATTTTTTATTTTTTTTTTACAAAAAATAATGTTCCTCGATGTAAATCCATCGTCAATCACGCCGCCGGCCGGACCCGAAAAATATTTGGATTTTTCGGGTCAAAAATTGTCTCTTGTGTTTATTACTTTTGTACACTTTTTTGGTGAATGGATAGGGGTACTATGTACCCGATACCTATTCACATGGGGGGGTGGGAGCCTATGATTAAAGGGGGCTTCCTAGATTCTTTTAAGCCCCCGCCCACAGACTTTGACAACCACAGGCAGTTTTTTTAATTTTTTCTATTGCCGGGCAATTGCCAGCGTTCTTTTCTTTACATTCATCTGTCAGTGGGGAAGCCAGATGATAAATCATGGTTGTTAAGGACACAGGTGGACGTTTTTCAACCAATCCAAATTTTTATTGTTCTGAGAAATTGGTATTCGTTAAACTCATAAATTAATTTTAATGCATTTCAATGAAATTCGTTACTATTCATTACTATTTTATTCGGAGATTCGGATACATCCAAATCTCTGAATAACCAAAAATTTGTCCAAATTTGTATTTGGACGGAAACAAGTTGCACATGTCTAATATTTGCTGATGTTTTCTTCTAATCTCTGAAGTTGGTATAGAAGTAAAAATGGATGTGAATACAAGTTATTGCTTCTGACATTCCCTGGTAAATTGTTATTAGTCAATCTTTTTAGCTGAAATTGTTCTGCTTATATATGATCATTTTTCCTAATCAAAACATGTATTTCCCATACCGGGAGTCGAACCCGGGCCGCCTGGGTGAAAACCAGGAATCCTAACCACTAGACCATATGGGAGCTACAGGCTACATTGCATTTTATGTCATGGTTATACAAGGCATGGACTATCTATCTGTCTGTAAGTGATCATTTTATCTGATAATTTTCATAGATATCAGACACATGGGCTACTTTACAGAGCGCATAAGGATTCAAATGAATGAGGATTGGTGATAACTACGGCAATGCAGGAATAAAATCCGTCTTGGACAATGGGGCACTGACAAAATGGAACCCGAGAGAGGATATTTTATGACAGGGGGAGGGCAAAAGAGGCACAATGATGGTGTAAGTTCTGTTTATGCTGTATATCTGACAGTAAAATTAAACTATAAGGCTTCATGCACACAGGATGTCTTTACAGCTGCTCCTAGGGGCATCAGGTGTTTTTTTTTTTTTTGTTTTTTTTTACAGCTTAAAAACGCCTCTCTATGTTATTCTATGTGTCCATGCACACATAGGCTTTTAGGAGCTTTAAGTGGCATAGGCATTTTCAAGCTACAAAAACCCAGGCGCAGCGTGTTCTGGAGCAGCAGCGTTACAGCAGTAAAAACGCTTGGCGCTGTTAGGCGTGGCTAGACACGGGTGTTAACGCTGTATACAACATTAAAGCAGAACTCCGGCCCAAATTTTTTTCCATGTCCTTGTTGCTGATCTCCAACTTCACCAACATTGCCACCCATGTTCTTCTGAGCTCTGTAGTTTCTCTGTAGTAGGCTGCTGAACTTGCTGAAAAAACGTTATTGCCTGGGGACACTCCCAGTTGTAGTCCTCCTGAAAGCCGAGCAGGAGGAAGCAGACATGTAGTGGGCGGAAGGGGTCACACAGCCCCCGGTCTGTGCCGCCCATGGAGAAGGTGTCCTTCTTCTCCTTGCTCCTCCCTCCTCCTCCTCTGCTCCTGCCAGTCACCGCCCCTCCACTCTTTCCCACCCCCCCCCCGAGCGGGGATTATCATCAATAATTAGTTGTATGACACAGCAGAGATCTCCCACTGTGTCATGTATTGTATATGAGAACACTGATCGCTGATATCCACCTCCCACCTGTATAGGAACAGTGCGCTGTCAAACATATTAATGGTCGGGAGGCGGGGCATCAGCAATCGGTGTTCTCACATACAATACCCGACACAGCGGGAGATCCCCGTGTGTCATACAAGTGATTTCTGATAATAATCCCTCACATGGTGGTTCCTAACAAGTGGCACTAGTGGTCTCTGACATGGTGGTCCCTTACAAGCGGCATTGGTGGCCCTGACATGGTGGTCTCTGACATGGTGGTCCCTGACAAGCGGCACTGGTGGTCCCTGACATTTGGCACTGGTGGTCCCTGACATGGTGATCCCTGACGAGCGGCACTAGTGGCCCTTGACATTCGGCACTGGTGGTCCCTAACATAGTGGTCCCTGGCAAGCGGCACTGGTGGTCCCTGACATGGTGGTCCCTGACAAGCGGCACTGGGGGTCCCTGACATGGTAGTCCCTGACATGCGGCACTGGTGGTCCCTGACAAGTGGCACTGGTGGTCCCTGACATGGTGGTCCCTGACTGGTGGTCCCTGACAAGTGGCACTGGTGGTCCCTGATTGGAGGTCCCTGACATGGTGGTCCCTGACAAGCGGCACTGGTGGTCCCTAACATGCTGCACTGGTGGTCCCTGACATTCGCCACTGCTGGTCCCTTTCATTCGCCACTGGTGGTCCCTGACTGGTGATCCCTGACATGGTGGTCCCTGACATTCGGCACTGGTGGTCCCTGACTGGTGATCCCTAACAAGCGGCACTAGTGGTCTCTGACATGGTGGTCCCTTACAAGCGGCACTGGTGGTCCCTGACATGGTGGTCCCTGACAAGCGGCACTGGTGGTCCCTGACATTTGGCACTGGTGGTCCCTGACATGGTGATCCCTGACGAGCGGCACTAGTGGCCCTTGACATTCGGCACTGGTGGTCCCTGACATAGTGGTCCCTGGCAAGCGGCACTGGTGGTCCCTGACATGGTGGTCCCTGACAAGCGTCACTGGAGGTCCCTGGCATGGTGGTCCCTGACAAGCGGCACTGGTGGTCCGTGACATTCGGCACTGGTGGTCCCTGACATGGTGGTCCCTGACGAGCAGCACTGGTGGTCCCTGACATTCAGCACTGGTGGTCCCTGACATGATGGTCCCTGACAAGCAGCACTGGTGGTCCCTGATATGTGGCACTGGTGGTCCCTGACATGGTGGTCCCTGACAAGCGGCACTGGGGGTCCCTGACATGGTAGTCCCTGACATGCAGCACTGGTGGTCCCTGACATGGTAGTCCCTGACATGCGGCACTGGTGGTCCCTGACAAGTGGCACTGGTGGTCCCTAACTGGTGGTCCCTGACATGGTGGTCCCTGACTGGTGGTCCCTGACAAGTGGCACTGGTGGTCCCTGATTGGAGGTCCCTGACATGGTGGTCCCTGACAAGCGGCACTGGTGGTCCCTAACATGCTGCACTGGTGGTCCCTGACATTCGCCACTGCTGGTCCCTTTCATTCGCCACTGGTGGTCCCTGACTGGTGATCCCTGACATGGTGGTCCCTGACATTCGGCACTGGTGGTCCCTGACTGGTGATCCCTAACAAGCGGCACTAGTGGTCTCTGACATGGTCCCTTACAAGCGGCACTGGTGGTCCCTGACATTCGCCACTGCTGGTCCCTTTCATTTGCCACTAGTGGTCTCTGACATGGTGATCCCTGACAAGCGGCACTAGTGGTCTCTGACATGGTGGTCCCTTACAAGCGGCACTGGTGGTCCCTGACATGGTGGTCCCTGACAAGCGGCACTGGTGGTCCCTGACATTTGGCACTGGTGGTCCCTGACATGGTGATCCCTGACGAGCGGCACTAGTGGTCCTTGATATTCGGCACTGGTGGTCCCTGACATAGTGGTCCCTGGCAAGCGGCACTGGTGGTCCCTGACATGGTGGTCCCTGACAAGCGTCACTGGAGGTCCCTGGCATGGTGGTCCCTGACATTCGGCACTGGTGGTCCCTGACATGATGGTCCCTGACAAGCAGCACTGGTGGTCCCTGCAATGGTGGTCCCTGATATGCGGCACTGGTGGTCCCTGACATGGTGGTCACTGGTCCCTGACAAGCGGCACTGGTGGTCCCTGACAAGCGGCACTGGTGGTCCCTGACAAGCGGCAATGGTGGTCCCTGACAAGCGGCAATGGTGGTCCCTGACATGCAGCACTGGTGGTCCCTGACATGGTAGTCCCTGACATGCGGCACTGGTGGTCCCTGACCTGGTGGTCCCTGACATGGTGGTCCCTGACAAGTGGCACTGGTGGTCCCTGATTGGAGGTCCCTGACATGGTGGTCCCTAACATGCTGCACTGGTGGTCCCTGACATTCGCCACTGGTGGTCCCTGACTGGTGATCCCTGACATGGTGGTCCCTGACATTCGGCACTGGTGGTCCCTGACATGCGGCACTGGTGGACACTGATGAGCTGCACTGGTTTGCATTATATTAAATGCATTAAATTTAATAATTTAATTTAATTTAAATTAATTTATTAAATGCATTTAATTAATATTATATTAATATGCATTTATATTAAAATGCTTTGCATTTATTAGGCTGTAACCTATCATACCGTGTGTTACTGAGTAGCATGGCTTGCTGGCTGCAGAATGAGGGGTGGGATTTACACACCTCCCAACATTTTGAGATGGGAATGAGGGACACCTACTAACAAGCATATGTAGGCATAGGACAGGCCCCCTGCCACACCCCTTAAGAGAGAATAACCAAAAAAAAAGGTTGATTAAATCCACAAGGGCTTTTTTTTTTTACCACTATTATTCCTTTATATTGGCTTTTAAAATTTACAAATACAGCAATTTAGGGTTGAAAATGTTTTTATTCGTATAAAGAAACAGGAAGGAAAAAGCGCAGTTGACAAGAAAAAAAAATATTTTACATTACAGTGATAACCAGCATGCCAAATGGCTATCGCCTACAGCAAGGCTGGCAGTTATAAAAGCATAAGAAGTCATATAAACTGGCTATGTCAATCAATAAAAGGGTAAGATCGAAAAAGAGAAGAAAAGAAAGGGAAGCAAGATTAGAGATGAGGGAGAGGGAGGGGTGAGAGGGGAAGGAGATCTGCCGGCGGGGACCGGAGAGGAGGGACTCCGGTTTATCGATTACGGGTCTTTATCGGGGTTCAGGTGAAGTACAAATGATAGAGGGAGCTGGGTTCGGGGAGATAGGGAGTAACGTAACCAGCGTATCTGCAAATACAGCAATTTAGAGTTTGGAAGAAAGGTTTAGCACTGGGAAACACTTAATAGATAAAAAGTGCATTTTATATACAGCTATATAGATCAGACCAAAATGAGAGACAAATGAGGAGGAAAGAGGGACAGAGGGACATTGCTCCAAATCAGGGATAGTCCCTCGAAATCAGGGACAGTTGGGAGCTATGGATTTATGTTGAAATGGGCGAGCTCACATTTACATGTACAAGTCTAGTGTACCTCCCTCATTCACTCTAATCCCAAGGATTCATGGGAAATGTAGGCTGATTACAGTTTAGAGAGAGAGAAGAGGATATGATGCAATCACTGTTCTAAGAGATCCTCCCTGCCAGAAAAGATTAAGCATTTTTTGAATCAGAGCTGACTTCCTGAAAATTAAATACAACATTTCTCTTAAACGGTAACAAATTTCAGGGACGTACTAAACTGCATATTGGGATGATGGGATGATTGGATTATTGGCTGCAATACTGAGAACTCTCACTAGATGTCAGTGTACTATATACACATATATATGGTAATGACTCTGTTGTTTCTCAAAATATGTTATTCTTTACTGCAGTGCTTGATACAATGTTGCAAGAAGCAGTTGCTAATGTTTAACTCTTCACTTGCTAATATATATGCAGCTGTACAACAGTTGCTGATATATATGCAGCTGTACAACAGGATACAGAAGTAATATAAAAATTACATTTGACCTGTTTTTAATGGGAATATGGGTAGAATTATTATTGCTCATGGGGATTATTGGAGGAATATCATGTTAACACCCGACAATGAACATATTTAATTAACAATAATAATATGCATATACTTTTTCTACATAGGGATTATGGGTGGAATATTGTAGTTAGACATACAAAGGAATATATTAAACCTATTTCTGATATAAATATGTATATAATGATTTTTCTACATGGGGATTATTGGTGGAATATTGTTTATAAATATACATAGCAGCATATTAAACCCATTTCCAATGAGAATATGCATATAATTATATTTCTACATGTGGATTATTGGTGGAATATTGTTTATAAATATACATAGCAACATATTAAACCCATTTCTAAAGAGAATATGCATATAATGATTTTTCTACATGGGGATTATTGGTGGAATATTGTTTATAAATATACATAGCAACATATTAAACCCATTTCTGATGAGAATATGCATATAATTATATTTTTACTTGGGGATTATTGGTGGAATATTGTTTATAAATATACATAGCAACATATTAAACCCATTTATGATATGAATATGCATGTAATTATTTTTCTACATAGGGATTATTGGTGGAATATTGTTTATATATATATATACATAGCAACATATTAAACCCATTTCTGATGAGAATATTCATATAATTATTTTTCTACCTGGGGATTATTGGTGGAATATTGTTTAAAAATATACATAGCAACATATTAAACCAATTTCCAATGAGAATATGCATATAATTATATTTCTACATGGGGATTATTGGTGGAATATTGTTTATAAATATACATAGCAACATATTAAACCCATTTCTGCTGAGAATATGCATAGAATTATAATTCTACATGGGGATTATTGGTGGAATATTGTTTATAAATATACATAGCAACATATTAAACCCATTTCTAAAGAGAATATGCATATAATTATTTTTCTACATGTGGATTATTGGTGGAATACTGTTTATAAATATACATAGCAACATATTAAACCCATTTCTAAAGAGAATATGCATATAATGATTTTTCTACATGGGGATTATTGGTGGAATATTGTTTATAAATATACATAGCAACATATTAAACCCATTTCTGATGAGAATATGCATATAATTATATTTTTACTTGGGGATTATTGGTGGAATATTGTTTATAAATATACATAGCAACATATTAAACCCATTTATGATATGAATATGCATGTAATTATTTTTCTACATGGGGATTATTGGTGGAATATTGTTTATAAATATACATAGCAACATATTAAACCCATTTCTGCTGAGAATATGCATAGAATTATAATTCTACATGGGGATTATTGGTGGAATATGGTTTATAAATATACATAGCAACATATTAAACCCATTTCTAAAGAGAATATGCATATAATTATTTTTCTACATGGGGATTATTGGTGGAATATTGTTTATAAATATACATAGCAACATATTAACCACTTCAGCCCCGGAAGGATTTACCCCCTTCCTGACCAGAGCACTTTTTACAATTTGGCACTGCGTCGCTTTAACTGCTAAT
Organism: Aquarana catesbeiana; assembly: GCF_042186555.1. NCBI lineage: Eukaryota > Metazoa > Chordata > Amphibia > Anura > Ranidae > Aquarana > Aquarana catesbeiana. The sequence continues at coordinate 635,298,068 of NC_133326.1, forward strand.
TGCGCGGTCATGCAATGCTGTAACCAAACGAAATTTGCGTCCTTTTCTTCCCACAAATAGAGCTTTCTTTTGATGGTATTTGATCACCTCTGCCGTTTTTATTTTTTGCGCTATACACGGAAAAAGACCGAAAATTTTGAAAAAAAATGATATTTTCTACTTTTTGTTCTAAAAAAAATCCAATAAACTCAATTTTAGTCATACATTTAGGCCAAAATGTATTTGGCCACATGTCTTTGGTAAAAAAAATGTCAATAAGTGTATATTTATTGGTTTGCGCAAAAGTTATAGCGCCTACAATCTAGGGTACATTTTCTGGAATTTACACAGCCTTTAATTTATGACTGCCTATGTCGTTTCTTGAGGTGCTAAAATGGCAGGGCAGTACAAAACCCCCACAAATGACCCCATTTTGGAAAGTAGACACCCCAAGGAAATTGCTGAGAGGCATGTTGAGCCCATTGAATATTCATTTTTTTTGTCCCAAGTGATTGAATAATGACAAAAAAAAAAAAAAAAAATTACAAAAAGTTGTCACTAAATGATATATTGCTCACACAGGCCATGGGCATATATGGAACTGCACCCCAAAATACATTTAGCTGCTTCTCCTGAGTATGGGGATACCACATGTGGGGGACTTTTTGGGAGCCTAGCCGCATACGGGGCCCCGAAAACCAATCACTGCCTTCAGGATTTCTAAGGGCGTACATTTTTGATTTTACTCCTCACTACCTATCACAGTTTTGAAGGCCATAAAATGCCCAGATGGCACAACCCCCCCCCCAAATGACCCCATTTTGGAAAGTAGACACCCCAAGCTATTTGCTGAGAGGCATGTTGAGTCCATGGAATATTTTATATTTTGACGCAAGTTGCGGGAAAGTGACAATTTATTTATTTATTTTTTTTTTTTTGCACAAAGTTGTCACTAAATGATATATTGCTCACACAGGTCATGGGCATATGTGGAATTGCACCCCAAAATACATTGTGCTGCTTCTCTTGAGTACGGGGATACCACATGTGTGGGACTTTTTAGGAGCCTAGCCGCGTACGGGACCCCGAATCACCGCCTTCAGGATTTCTAAGGGTGTACATTTTTGATTTCACTCTTCACTGCCTATCACAGTTTTGGAGGTCATGGAATGCCCAGGTGGCACAAACCCCCCCCAAATGACCCCATTTTGGAAAGTAGACACCCCAAGCTATTTGCTGAGAGGCATGGTGAGTATTTTGCAGCTCTCATTTGTTTTTGAAAATGAAGAAAGACAAAAAAAAAAATTTTTTCTTTTTTTAATTTTCAAAACTTTGTGACAAAAAGTGAGGTCTGCAAAATACTCACTATACCGCTCAGCAAATAGCTTTGGGTGTCTACTTTCCAAAATGGGGTCATTTGGGGGGGGGTTTGTGCCACCTGGGCATTCCATGGCCTCCAAGACTGTGATAGGCAGTGAAGAGTGAAATCAAAAATTTACGCCCTTAGAAAGCCTGAAGGCGGTGCTTGGTTTTCGGGGTCCCATACGCGGCTAGGCTCCCAAAAAGTCTCACACATGTGGTATCCCCGTACTCAGGAGAAGCAACAGAATGTATTTTGGGGTGTAATTTCACATATTCCCATGGCATGTTTGAGCAATATATAATTTAGTGACAACTTTGTGCAAAAAAAAAAAAAAAAAAAAAAAATTTGTTTCTTTCCCGCAACTTGTGTCACAATATAAAATATTCCATGGACTCGACATGCCTCTCAGCAAATAGCTTGGGGTGTCTACTTTCCAAAATGGGGTCATTTGGGGGGGGTTTGAACTGTCCTGGCATTTTATGCACAACATTTAGAAGCTTATGTCACACATCACCCACTCTTCTAACCACTTGAAGACAAAGCCCTTTCTGACACTTTTTGATTACATGAAAAAATTATTTTTTTTTGCAAGAAAATTACTTTGAACCCCCACACATTATATATTTTTTTAAAGCAAATGCCCTACAGATTAAAATGGTGGGTGTTTAATTTTTTTTTTTCACACAGTATTTGCGCAGCGATTTTTCAAACGCATTTTTTGGGGAAAAAACACACTTTTTTTAATGCACTAAAACACACTATATTGCCCAAATGTTTGATGAAATAAAAAAGATGATCTTAGGCCGAGTACATGGATACCAAACATGACATGCTTTACAATTGCGCACAAACGTGCAGTGGCAACAAAATAAATACATTTTTAAAAGCCTTTAAAAGCCTTTACAGGTTACCACTTTAGATTTACAGAGGAGGTCTACTGCTAAAATTACTGCCCTCGATCTGACCATCGTGGTGATACCTCACATGCATGGTGCAATTGCTGTTTACATTTGACGCCAGACCGACGCTTGCGTTCGCCTTAGCGCGAGAGCAGGGGGGACAGGGGTGCTTTTTTTTTTTTTTTTTTTTTTTTTTTTTTCTTTATTATTTTTTTGCTTTTTTATCTTATTTTAAAACTGTTCCTTTCATTTTTTTTTTTTTTTTTATCATTTTTACTGTTATCTCAGGGAATGTAAATATCCCCTATGATAGCAATAGGTAGTGACAGGTACTCTTTTTTGAAAAAATTGGGGTCTATTAGACCCTAGATTTCTCCTCTGCCCTCAAAGCATCTGACCACACCAAGATCGGTGTGATAAAATGCTTCCCCAATTTCCCAATGGCGCTATTTACATCCGGCGAAATCTAAGTCATAAAATGCTCGTAGCTTCCGGTTTCTTAGGCCATAGAGATGTTTGGAGCCACTCTGGTCTCTGATCAGCTCTATGGTCAGCTGGCTGAATCACCGGCTGCATTCTCAGGTTCCCTGTTGAGACAGGAGAGCCAGAGAAAAACACGGAAGACGATGGGGGGGGGCATTCTCTCCCACTGCTTGTAAAAGCAGTCTAGAGGCTAATTAGCCGCTAGGATTTCTTTTACATGAAAGCCGACCGCTGGCTGAAAAGAATGATACCAAGATGATACCTAAACCTGCAAGCATCATTCTGGTATAACCACTCAAAGTCGTGAATGCTGTACCTGAAGACAAAAAAATGGTTAACAATAAAGCACAGTAAACGGTAAAGTATAAAAAATTGCATACCTGAAAAGCAAACATGATAAAACATAATAACAATAAAACATTGCAGAATAGAATACAGTAAAAAAGAGCAGAACAATAGAGAGAATAGAGAGAGAGAGAATAGAGAGAGAACAATAAAACGACAACTATTATTTTTTATTTTATATTTTTGTTTGTGTTTTTTTTTTTTTTTTTACACTTTTTTTGTAACTGTAACTTTTATAACTGTAACCGGTTCCAGTTTCGGGTCTCTCAAAATGCGATGGCATCTTGGGAGACCCTGTGAAAGTGTGTCCTAGTCTGTGCAATGCTGTACCCTACGCTAATACTCAGCTAGTGAATGGTAGCGTTCAAAACATTCACCAATGCAAAGACCAGGATTGTCAGGACAGGAGGGACAATAATAGGGTGTCACGCCTATATCCGCGCTTGCTGCAGACACAACATCTTTTTTGGGGGGGTTCATTGGGTAGGGGTACTCGGGAGGACATAAAGAAAATGCCTCTCATGCAGCCGACTGCATTTGGTTGGGGATGTGAATGGGGGAAGTACGGGCGCTGCAGAAGTGGTGGGTTCCCAATTAGGATTGGCGAATGCAGCAGGAAGGGCATTATGGGCACGACGGGCCTGTATTTGTCTTCTTGGTGGCAGCGGGACACTACTTGTGCTTGCCACCTCATCAGCTTGAACTGCACTTATGGGACTCGCCACGTCACCAAGTGTTACTGCAGTGCTGGTTTGACTACGACCGGGGTGTACTAGGCCGCTGGCGCTTGCCAGTTCACCAAAACGCTACCAAAAAAACTGTTAACGATCGCAGGGATCAGGCCTGACTCTGCGAACGCTGCAGTTATGCGTTTAGTGTTTTGTAAGTGACAGTGATCGATCGATACTGCACTTGGGTGGGCTGGGCTGGGCCGGGCGGAGGGGCAAAACGCAGGTGCTAGCAGGTATCTGGGCTGATCCCACTAACACTGCGTTTTTGGGAACCCTAAACTGCTGGGGATGCTAGTATAGATCTGATCGGATCAGATCAGATATTGATCAGTTCAGATACTATACCACTAAGGGAGGTGTACGGTGCGTGCGTGGGTGTTAGCGCTACTGGCACTAACCTGACGCTGCCTGGGGCTGGTGCTTGCCAGTTCACCAAAACGCTACCAAAAAAACTGTTAGCGATCGCAGGGATCAGGCCTGACTCTGCGAACGCTGCAGTTATGCGTTTAGTGTTTTGTAAGTGACAGTGATCGATCGATACTGCACTTGGGTGGGCTGGGCCGAGCCGGGCGGAGGGGCAAAACGCAGGTGCTAGCAGGTATCTGGGCTGATCCCGCTAACACTGTGTTTTTGGGAACCCTAAACTGCTGGGGACGCTAGTATAGATCTGATCGGATCAGATATTGATGCGTTCAGATACTATACCACTAAGGGAGGTGTACGGTGCGTGGGTGTTAGCGCTACTGGCACTAACCTGACGCTGCCTGGGGCTGGTGCTTGCCAGTTCACCAAAACGCTACCAAAAAAACTGTTAGCGATCGCAGGGATTAGGCCTGACTCTGCGAACGCTGCAGTTATGCGTTTAGTGTTTTGTAAGTGACCGTGATCGATCGATACTGCACTTGGGTGGGCTGGGCCGAGCCGGGCGGAGGGGCAAAACGCAGGTGCTAGCAGGTATCTGGGCTGATCCCGCTAACACTGTGTTTTTGGGAACCCTAAACTGCTGGGGACACTAGTATAGATCTGATCGGATCAGATATTGATCCGTACAGATACTATACCACTAAGGGAGGCGTATGCTGCGTGCGTGGGTGTTAGCAGTACTGGCACTAATCTGACGTTGCCTGGGGCGACGCATATCACCGCCGGGCGATCAGGGGGCTAAATCTTTATTCGGTAATAAACGGCGGGTGCCCTGACACTATAAAAAATAAACAAACTAACCAGCGTCACCCGTAACGGTTATACAGTGATCAGTGGTGAAAGGGTTAACTAGGGGGCAATCAAGGGGTTAAAACATTTATTAGGAAGTATATGGGGGTCCCTGTCGCTATAAAACGCTGACGGCGAACCTAAATATTTACCTCACTAACTAGCGTCACCAGCGACACTAATACAGCGATCAGAAAAATGATCGCTTAGCGACACTGGTGACGGGGGGTGATCAAGGGGTTAAAACTTTATTAGGGGGGGTTAGGGGGGTATCCTAGACCTAAAGGGGGCCTAACACTCACTGCCCTAACACTGTAACTGTCACAAACTGACACCAATACAGTAATCAGAAAAAAAAAAAAAAAACCTGCTTGGTGTCAGTTTGTGACAGGGGGGGGTGATTGGGGGGGGGATCGGGGGCGATCGGGGGGGGATCGGGGTGTTTTGTGTGCCTGGCATGTTCTACTGTGTGTGTGTTGTGCACTCACATTGCAGTCTTCTCTCCTCGGCCCGGAACGGAAAATACCGAGCCGAGGAGAGATGACATCATTTCCTCTGCCTCTGTGTACAATACAGAGGCAGGGAAATGATCCCATTGGCTGGGAGCGATCGCGAGGGGGGGGCCACGAATGGATGGCCTCCCCCTCACCACCGATCGCCGGGGGAGATTTGCCGACCGCCGCAGGCACCGGGGGGGGTCCGATCGGACCTGTAAGTCCTTTTGCCTGCCCGTGCCGCTCTGTCGACGTATATAGTCGTGCGGCGGTCGGCAAGTGGTTAAACCCATTTCTGATGAGAATATGCATATAATTATAATTCTACATGGGGATTATTGGTGGAATATTGTTTATAAATATACATAGCAACATATTAAACCCATTTCTAATGAGAATATGCATATAATTATAATTCTACATGTGGATTATTGGTGGAATATTGCTTATAAATATACATAGCAACATATTTAACCCATTTATGATATGAAGATGCATGTAATTATTTTTCTACATGGGGATTATTGGTGGAATATTGTTTATAAATATACATAGCAACATATTAAACCCATTTCTAATGAGAATATGCATATAATTATATTTCTACATGGAGATTATTAGTGGAATATTGTTTATAAATATACATAGCAAGATATTAAACCCATTTATGATATGAATATGCATGTAATTATTTTTCTACATGGGGATTATTGGTGGAATATTGTTTATAAATATACATAGCAACATATTAAACCCATTTCTGATGAGAATATGCATATAATTATTTTTCTACATGGGGATTATTGGTGGAATATTGTTTAAAAATACACATAGCAACATATTAAACCCATTTCTAATGAGAATATGCATATAATTATATTTCTACATCTGGATTATTGGTGGAATATTGTTTATAAATATACATAGCAACATATTAAACCCATTTCTGCTGAGAATATGCATAGAATTATAATTCTACATGGGGATTATTGGTGGAATATTGTTTATAAATATACATAGCAACATATTAAACCCATTTCTAAAGATAATATGCATATAATTATTTTTCTACATGGGGATTATTGGTGGAATATTGTTTATAAATATACATAGCAACATATTAAACCCATTTCTGATGAGAATATGCATATAATTATAATTCTACATGGGGATTATTGGTGGAATATTGTTTATAAATATACATAGCAACATATTAAACCCATTTCTAAAGAGAATATGCATATAATTATTTTTCTACATGGGGATTATTGGTGGAATATTGTTTATAAATATACGTAGCAACATATTAAACCCATTTCTGATGAGAATATGCATATAATTATAATTCTACATGGGGATAATTGGTGGCATATTGCTTATAAATATACATAGCAACATATTAAACCCATTTCTGATGAGAATATGCATATAATTATTTTTCTACATGGGGATTATTGGTGGAATATTGTTTAAAAATATACATAGCAACATATTAAACCCATTTCCAATGAGAATATGCATATAATTATATTTCTACATGGGGATTATTGGTGGAATATTGTTTATAAATATACATAGCAACATATTAAACCCATTTCTAAAGAGAATATGCATATAATTATATTTCTACATGGGGATTATTGGTGGAATATTGTTTATAAATATACATAGCAACATATTAAACCCATTTCTGATGAGAAAATGCATATAATTATTTTTCTACATGGGGATTATTGGTGGAATATTGTTTAAAAATATACATAGCAACATATTAAACCCATTTCTAATGAGAATATGCATATAATTATATTTCTACATGGGGATTATTGGTGGAATATTGCTTATAAATATACATAGCAACACATTTAACCCATTTATGATATGAAGATGCATGTAATTATTTTTCTACATGGGGGTTATTGGTGGAATATTGTTTATAAATATACATAGCAGCATATTAAACCCATTTCTGATGTGAATATGCATATAATTATTTTTCTACATGGGGATTATTGGTGGAATATTGTTTATAAATATACATAGCAACATATTAAACTCATTTCTGATGAGAAAATGCATATAATTATTTTTCTACATGGGGATTATTGGTGGAATATTGTCTAAAAATATACATAGCAACATATTAAACCCATTTCTAATGAGAATATGCATATAATTATATTTCTAATTGTGGATTATTGGTGGAATATTGTTTATAAATATACATAGCAACATATTAAACCCATTTCTGATGAGAAAATGCATATAATTATTTTTCTACATTGGAATTATTGGTGGAATATTGTTTAAAAATATACATAGCAACATATTAAACCCATTTCCAATGAGAATATGCATATAATTATATTTCTACATGTGGATTAATGGTGGAATATTGTTTATAAATATACATAGCAACATATTAAACCCATTTCTGATGAGAATATGCATATAATTATTTTTCTACATGGGGATTATTGGTGGAATATTGTTTAAAAATATACATAGCAACATACTAAACCCATTTCTAATGAGAATATGCATATTATTATATTTCTACATCTGGATTATTGGTGGAATATTGTTTAAAAATATACATAGCAACATATTAAACCCATTTCTAAAGAGAATATGCATATAATGATTTTTCTACATGGGGATTATTGGTGTAATATTGTTTATAAATATACATAGCAACATATTAAACCCATTTCTGATGAGAATATGCATAGAATTATAATTCTACATGGGGATTATTGGTGGAATATTGTTTATAAATATACATAGCAACATATTAAACCCATTTCTAAAGAGAATATGCATATAATTATTTTTCTACATGGGTATTATTGGTGGAATATTGTTTATAAATATACATAGCAACATATTAAACCCATTTCTGATGAGAATATGCATATAATTATAATTCTACATGGGGATAATTGGTGGAATATTGCTTATAAATATACATAGCAACATATTAAACCCATTTCTGATGACAATATGCATATAATTATTTTTCTACATGGGGATTATTGGTGGAATATTGTTTAAAAATATACATAGCAACATATTAAACCCATTTCCAATGAGAATATGCATATAATTATATTTCTACATGTGGATTATTGGTGAAATATTGTTTATAAATATACATAGCAACATATTAAACCCATTTCTAAATAGAATATGCATATAATTATTTTTCTACATGGGGATTATTGGTGGAATATTGTTTATAAATATACATAGCAACATATTAAACCCATTTCTGATGAGAATATGCATATAATTATATTTCTACATGTGGATTATTGGTGAAATATTGTTTATAAATATACATAGCAACATAATAAACCCATTTCTGATGACAATATGCATATAATTATTTTTCTACATGGGGATTATTGGCGGAATATTGTTTAAAAATATACATAGCAACATATTAAACCCATTTCCAATGAGACTATGCATATAATTATATTTCTACATGTGGATTATTGGTGAAATATTGTTTATAAATATACATAGCAACATATTAAACCCATTTCTGATGAGAAAATGCATATAATTATTTTTCTACATGGGGATTATTGGTGGAATATTGTTTATAAATATACATAGCAACATATTAAACCCATTTATGATATGAATATGCATGTAGTTATATTTCTACATGTGGATTATTGGTGGAATATTGTTTATAAATATACATAGCAACATATTAAACCCATTTCTAAAGAGAATATGCATATAATTATTTTTCTACATGGGGATTATTGGTGGAATATTGTTTAAAAATATACATAGCAACATATTAAACCCATTTCCAATGAGAATATGCATATAATTATATTTCTACATGTGGATTATTGGTGGAATATTGTTTATAAATATACATAGCAACATATTAAACCCATTTCTAAAGAGAATATGCATATAATTATCTTTCTACATTGGGATTATTGGTGGAATATTGTTTATAAATATACATAGCAACATATTAAACCCATTTCTGATGAGAAAATGCATATAATTATTTTTCTACATTTGGATTATTGGTGGAATATTGTTTAAAAATATACATAGCAACATATTAAACCCATTTCTAATGAGAATATGCATATAATTATATTTCTACATGGGGATTATTGGTGGAATATTGCTTATAAATATACATAGCAACACATTTAACCCATTTATGATATGAAGATGCATGTAATTTTTTTTCTACATGGGGGTTATTGGTGGAATATTGTTTATAAATATACATAGCAGCATATTAAACCCATTTTTGATGAGAATATGCATATAATTATTTTTCTACATGGGGATTATTGGTGGAATATTGTTTATAAATATACATAGCAACATATTAAACCCATTTCTGATGAGAATATGCATATAATTATTTTTCTACATGGGGATTATTGGTGGAATATTGTTTATAAATATACATAGCAACATATTAAACCCATTTCTGATGAGAAAATGCATATAATTATTTTTCTGCATTGGAATTATTGGTGGAATATTGTTTAAATATATACATAGCAACATATTAAACCCATTTCTAATGAGAATATGCATATAATTATATTTCTACATCTGGATTATTGGTGGAATATTGTTTATAAATATACATAGCAACATATTAAACCCATTTCTGATGAGAATATGCATATAATTATTTTTCTACATGGGGATTATTGGTGGAATATTGTTTAAAAATATACATAGCAACATATTAAACCCATTTCCAATGAGAATATGCATATAATTATATTTCTACATGGGGATTATTGGTGGAATATTGTTTATAAATATACATAGCAACATATTAAACCCACTTCTAAAGAGAATATGCATATAATGATTTTTCTACATGGGGATTATTGGTGTAATATTGTTTATAAATATACATAGCAACATAATAAACCCATTTCTGATGAGAATATGCATAGAATGATAATTCTACATGGGGATTATTGGTGGAATATTGTTTATAAATATACATAGCAACATATTAAACCCATTTCTAAAGAGAATATGCATATAATTATTTTTCTACATGGGTATTATTGGTGGAATATTGTTTATAAATATACATAGCAACATATTAAACCCATTTCTGATGAGAATATGCATATAATTATAATTCTACATGATGATAATTGGTGTAATATTGCTTATAAATATACATAGCAACATATTAAACCCATTTCTGATGAGAATATGCATGTAATTATTTTTCTACATGGGGGTTATTGGTGGAATATTGTTTATAAATATACATAGCAGCATATTAAACCCATTTCTGATGTGAATATGCATATAATTATTTTTCTACATGGGGATTATTGGTGGAATATTGTTTATAAATATACATAGCAACATATTAAACTCATTTCTGATGAGAAAATGCATATAATTATTTTTCTACATGGGGATTATTGGTGGAATATTGTCTAAAAATATACATAGCAACATATTAAACCCATTTCTAATGAGAATATGCATATAATTATATTTCTAATTGTGGATTATTGGTGGAATATTGTTTATAAATATACATAGCAACATATTAAACCCATTTCTGATGAGAAAATGCATATAATTATTTTTCTACATTGGAATTATTGGTGGAATATTGTTTAAAAATATACATAGCAACATATTAAACCCATTTCCAATGAGAATATGCATATAATTATATTTCTACATGTGGATTAATGGTGGAATATTGTTTATAAATATACATAGCAACATATTAAACCCATTTCTGATGAGAATATGCATATAATTATTTTTCTACATGGGGATTATTGGTGGAATATTGTTTAAAAATATACATAGCAACATACTAAACCCATTTCTAATGAGAATATGCATATTATTATATTTCTACATCTGGATTATTGGTGGAATATTGTTTAAAAATATACATAGCAACATATTAAACCCATTTCTAAAGAGAATATGCATATAATGATTTTTCTACATGGGGATTATTGGTGTAATATTGTTTATAAATATACATAGCAACATATTAAACCCATTTCTGATGAGAATATGCATAGAATTATAATTCTACATGGGGATTATTGGTGGAATATTGTTTATAAATATACATAGCAACATATTAAACCCATTTCTAAAGAGAATATGCATATAATTATTTTTCTACATGGGTATTATTGGTGGAATATTGTTTATAAATATACATAGCAACATATTAAACCCATTTCTGATGAGAATATGCATATAATTATAATTCTACATGGGGATAATTGGTGGAATATTGCTTATAAATATACATAGCAACATATTAAACCCATTTCTGATGACAATATGCATATAATTATTTTTCTACATGGGGATTATTGGTGGAATATTGTTTAAAAATATACATAGCAACATATTAAACCCATTTCCAATGAGAATATGCATATAATTATATTTCTACATGTGGATTATTGGTGAAATATTGTTTATAAATATACATAGCAACATATTAAACCCATTTCTAAATAGAATATGCATATAATTATTTTTCTACATGGGGATTATTGGTGGAATATTGTTTATAAATATACATAGCAACATATTAAACCCATTTCTGATGAGAATATGCATATAATTATATTTCTACATGTGGATTATTGGTGAAATATTGTTTATAAATATACATAGCAACATAATAAACCCATTTCTGATGACAATATGCATATAATTATTTTTCTACATGGGGATTATTGGCGGAATATTGTTTAAAAATATACATAGCAACATATTAAACCCATTTCCAATGAGACTATGCATATAATTATATTTCTACATGTGGATTATTGGTGAAATATTGTTTATAAATATACATAGCAACATATTAAACCCATTTCTGATGAGAAAATGCATATAATTATTTTTCTACATGGGGATTATTGGTGGAATATTGTTTATAAATATACATAGCAACATATTAAACCCATTTATGATATGAATATGCATGTAGTTATATTTCTACATGTGGATTATTGGTGGAATATTGTTTATAAATATACATAGCAACATATTAAACCCATTTCTAAAGAGAATATGCATATAATTATTTTTCTACATGGGGATTATTGGTGGAATATTGTTTAAAAATATACATAGCAACATATTAAACCCATTTCCAATGAGAATATGCATATAATTATATTTCTACATGTGGATTATTGGTGGAATATTGTTTATAAATATACATAGCAACATATTAAACCCATTTCTAAAGAGAATATGCATATAATTATCTTTCTACATTGGGATTATTGGTGGAATATTGTTTATAAATATACATAGCAACATATTAAACCCATTTCTGATGAGAAAATGCATATAATTATTTTTCTACATTTGGATTATTGGTGGAATATTGTTTAAAAATATACATAGCAACATATTAAACCCATTTCTAATGAGAATATGCATATAATTATATTTCTACATGGGGATTATTGGTGGAATATTGCTTATAAATATACATAGCAACACATTTAACCCATTTATGATATGAAGATGCATGTAATTTTTTTTCTACATGGGGGTTATTGGTGGAATATTGTTTATAAATATACATAGCAGCATATTAAACCCATTTTTGATGAGAATATGCATATAATTATTTTTCTACATGGGGATTATTGGTGGAATATTGTTTATAAATATACATAGCAACATATTAAACCCATTTCTGATGAGAATATGCATATAATTATTTTTCTACATGGGGATTATTGGTGGAATATTGTTTATAAATATACATAGCAACATATTAAACCCATTTCTGATGAGAAAATGCATATAATTATTTTTCTGCATTGGAATTATTGGTGGAATATTGTTTAAATATATACATAGCAACATATTAAACCCATTTCTAATGAGAATATGCATATAATTATATTTCTACATCTGGATTATTGGTGGAATATTGTTTATAAATATACATAGCAACATATTAAACCCATTTCTGATGAGAATATGCATATAATTATTTTTCTACATGGGGATTATTGGTGGAATATTGTTTAAAAATATACATAGCAACATATTAAACCCATTTCCAATGAGAATATGCATATAATTATATTTCTACATGGGGATTATTGGTGGAATATTGTTTATAAATATACATAGCAACATATTAAACCCACTTCTAAAGAGAATATGCATATAATGATTTTTCTACATGGGGATTATTGGTGTAATATTGTTTATAAATATACATAGCAACATATTAAACCCATTTCTGATGAGAATATGCATAGAATGATAATTCTACATGGGGATTATTGGTGGAATATTGTTTATAAATATACATAGCAACATATTAAACCCATTTCTAAAGAGAATATGCATATAATTATTTTTCTACATGGGTATTATTGGTGGAATATTGTTTATAAATATACATAGCAACATATTAAACCCATTTCTGATGAGAATATGCATATAATTATAATTCTACATGATGATAATTGGTGTAATATTGCTTATAAATATACATAGCAACATATTAAACCCATTTCTGATGAGAATATGCATGTAATTATTTTTCTACATGGGGGTTATTGGTGGAATATTGTTTATAAATATACATAGCAGCATATTAAACCCATTTCTGATGTGAATATGCATATAATTATTTTTCTACATGGGGATTATTGGTGGAATATTGTTTATAAATATACATAGCAACATATTAAACTCATTTCTGATGAGAAAATGCATATAATTATTTTTCTACATGGGGATTATTGGTGGAATATTGTCTAAAAATATACATAGCAACATATTAAACCCATTTCTAATGAGAATATGCATATAATTATATTTCTAATTGTGGATTATTGGTGGAATATTGTTTATAAATATACATAGCAACATATTAAACCCATTTCTGATGAGAAAATGCATATAATTATTTTTCTACATTGGAATTATTGGTGGAATATTGTTTAAAAATATACATAGCAACATATTAAACCCATTTCCAATGAGAATATGCATATAATTATATTTCTACATGTGGATTAATGGTGGAATATTGTTTATAAATATACATAGCAACATATTAAACCCATTTCTGATGAGAATATGCATATAATTATTTTTCTACATGGGGATTATTGGTGGAATATTGTTTAAAAATATACATAGCAACATACTAAACCCATTTCTAATGAGAATATGCATATTATTATATTTCTACATCTGGATTATTGGTGGAATATTGTTTAAAAATATACATAGCAACATATTAAACCCATTTCTAAAGAGAATATGCATATAATGATTTTTCTACATGGGGATTATTGGTGTAATATTGTTTATAAATATACATAGCAACATATTAAACCCATTTCTGATGAGAATATGCATAGAATTATAATTCTACATGGGGATTATTGGTGGAATATTGTTTATAAATATACATAGCAACATATTAAACCCAATTCTAAAGAGAATATGCATATAATTATTTTTCTACATGGGTATTATTGGTGGAATATTGTTTATAAATATACATAGCAACATATTAAACCCATTTCTGATGAGAATATGCATATAATTATAATTCTACATGGGGATAATTGGTGGAATATTGCTTATAAATATACATAGCAACATATTAAACCCATTTCTGATGACAATATGCATATAATTATTTTTCTACATGGGGATTATTGGTGGAATATTGTTTAAAAATATACATAGCAACATATTAAACCCATTTCCAATGAGAATATGCATATAATTATATTTCTACATGTGGATTATTGGTGAAATATTGTTTATAAATATACATAGCAACATATTAAACCCATTTCTAAATAGAATATGCATATAATTATTTTTCTACATGGGGATTATTGGTGGAATATTGTTTATAAATATACATAGCAACATATTAAACCCATTTCTGATGAGAATATGCATATAATTATATTTCTACATGTGGATTATTGGTGAAATATTGTTTATAAATATACATAGCAACATAATAAACCCATTTCTGATGACAATATGCATATAATTATTTTTCTACATGGGGATTATTGGCGGAATATTGTTTAAAAATATACATAGCAACATATTAAACCCATTTCCAATGAGACTATGCATATAATTATATTTCTACATGTGGATTATTGGTGAAATATTGTTTATAAATATACATAGCAACATATTAAACCCATTTCTGATGAGAAAATGCATATAATTATTTTTCTACATGGGGATTATTGGTGGAATATTGTTTATAAATATACATAGCAACATATTAAACCCATTTATGATATGAATATGCATGTAGTTATATTTCTACATGTGGATTATTGGTGGAATATTGTTTATAAATATACATAGCAACATATTAAACCCATTTCTAAAGAGAATATGCATATAATTATTTTTCTACATGGGGATTATTGGTGGAATATTGTTTAAAAATATACATAGCAACATATTAAACCCATTTCCAATGAGAATATGCATATAATTATATTTCTACATGTGGATTATTGGTGGAATATTGTTTATAAATATACATAGCAACATATTAAACCCATTTCTAAAGAGAATATGCATATAATTATCTTTCTACATTGGGATTATTGGTGGAATATTGTTTATAAATATACATAGCAACATATTAAACCCATTTCTGATGAGAAAATGCATATAATTATTTTTCTACATTTGGATTATTGGTGGAATATTGTTTAAAAATATACATAGCAACATATTAAACCCATTTCTAATGAGAATATGCATATAATTATATTTCTACATGGGGATTATTGGTGGAATATTGCTTATAAATATACATAGCAACACATTTAACCCATTTATGATATGAAGATGCATGTAATTTTTTTTCTACATGGGGGTTATTGGTGGAATATTGTTTATAAATATACATAGCAGCATATTAAACCCATTTTTGATGAGAATATGCATATAATTATTTTTCTACATGGGGATTATTGGTGGAATATTGTTTATAAATATACATAGCAACATATTAAACCCATTTCTGATGAGAATATGCATATAATTATTTTTCTACATGGGGATTATTGGTGGAATATTGTTTATAAATATACATAGCAACATATTAAACCCATTTCTGATGAGAAAATGCATATAATTATTTTTCTGCATTGGAATTATTGGTGGAATATTGTTTAAATATATACATAGCAACATATTAAACCCATTTCTAATGAGAATATGCATATAATTATATTTCTACATCTGGATTATTGGTGGAATATTGTTTATAAATATACATAGCAACATATTAAACCCATTTCTGATGAGAATATGCATATAATTATTTTTCTACATGGGGATTATTGGTGGAATATTGTTTAAAAATATACATAGCAACATATTAAACCCATTTCCAATGAGAATATGCATATAATTATATTTCTACATGGGGATTATTGGTGGAATATTGTTTATAAATATACATAGCAACATATTAAACCCACTTCTAAAGAGAATATGCATATAATGATTTTTCTACATGGGGATTATTGGTGTAATATTGTTTATAAATATACATAGCAACATATTAAACCCATTTCTGATGAGAATATGCATAGAATGATAATTCTACATGGGGATTATTGGTGGAATATTGTTTATAAATATACATAGCAACATATTAAACCCATTTCTAAAGAGAATATGCATATAATTATTTTTCTACATGGGTATTATTGGTGGAATATTGTTTATAAATATACATAGCAACATATTAAACCCATTTCTGATGAGAATATGCATATAATTATAATTCTACATGATGATAATTGGTGTAATATTGCTTATAAATATACATAGCAACATATTAAACCCATTTCTGATGAGAATATGCATATAATTATTTTTCTACATGGGGATTATTGGTGGAATATTGTTTAAAAATATACATAGCAACATATTAAACCCATTTCCAATGAGAATATGCATATAATTATATTTCTGCATGTGGATTATTGGTGGAATATTGTTTAAAAATATACATAGCAACATATTAAACCCATTTCTGATGAGAATATGCATATAATTATTTTTCTACATGGGGATTATTGGTGGAATATTGTTTATAAATATACATAGCAACATATTAAACCCATTTATGATATGAATATGCATGTAGTTATTTTTCTACATGGGGATTATTGGTGGAATATTGTTTATAAATATACATAGCAACATATTAAACCCATTTCTGATGACAATATGCATATAATTATTTTTCTACATGGGGATTATTGGTGGAATATTGTTTAAAAATATACATAGCAACATATTAAACCCATTTCTGATGAGAATATGCATATAATTATAATTCTACATGGGGATAATTGGTGGAATATTGCTTATAAATATACATAGCAACATATTAAACCCATTTCTGATGAGAATATGCATATAATTATTTTTCTACATGGGGATTATTGGTGGAATATTGTTTAAAAATATACATAGCAACATATTAAACCCATTTCCAATGAGAATATGCATATAATTATATTTCTACATGGGGATTATTGGTGGAATATTGTTTATAAATATACATAGCAACATATTAAACCCATTTCTAAAGAGAATATGCATATAATTATTTTTCTACATGGGGATTATTGGTGGAATATTGTTTAAAAATATACATAGCAACATATTAAACCCATTTCCAATGAGAATATGCATATAATTATATTTCTACATGTGGATTATTGGTGGAATATTGTTTATAAATATACATAGCAACATATTAAACCCATTTCTAAAGAGAATATGCATATAATTATCTTTCTACATTGGGATTATTGGTGGAATATTGTTTATAAATATACATAGCAACATATTAAACCCATTTCTGATGAGAAAATGCATATAATTAT
Source organism: Aquarana catesbeiana (assembly GCF_042186555.1). NCBI lineage: Eukaryota > Metazoa > Chordata > Amphibia > Anura > Ranidae > Aquarana > Aquarana catesbeiana. The sequence goes on from NC_133326.1 coordinate 635,316,542, forward strand.
TTTTCTACATGGGGATTATTGGTGGAATATTGTTTAAAAATATACATAGCAACATATTAAACCCATTTCTAATGAGAATATGCATATAATTATATTTCTACATGGGGATTATTGGTGGAATATTGCTTATAAATATACATAGCAACACATTTAACCCATTTATGATATGAAGATGCATGTAATTATTTTTCTACATGGGGGTTATTGGTGGAATATTGTTTATAAATATACATAGCAGCATATTAAACCCATTTTTGATGAGAATATGCATATAATTATTTTTCTACATGGGGATTATTGGTGGAATATTGTTTATAAATATACATAGCAACATATTAAACCCATTTCTGATGAGAATATGCATATAATTATTTTTCTACATGGGGATTATTGGTGGAATATTGTTTATAAATATACATAGCAACATATTAAACCCATTTCTGATGAGAAAATGCATATAATTATTTTTCTGCATTGGAATTATTGGTGGAATATTGTTTAAATATATACATAGCAACATATTAAACCCATTTCCAATGAGAATATGCATATAATTATATTTCTACATGTGGATTATTGGTGGAATATTGTTTATAAATATACATAGCAACATATTAAACCCATTTCTGAAGAGAATATGCATATAATTATTTTTCTACATGGGGATTATTGGTGGAATATTGTTTATAAATATACATAGCAACATATTAAACCCATTTCTGATGAGAATATGCATATAATTATTTTTCTACATGGGGATTATTGGTGGAATATTGTTTAAAAATATACATAGCAACATATTAAACCCATTTCCAATGAGAATATGCATATAATTATATTTCTACATGGGGATTATTGGTGGAATATTGTTTATAAATATACATAGCAACATATTAAACCCACTTCTAAAGAGAATATGCATATAATGATTTTTCTACATGGGGATTATTGGTGTAATATTGTTTATAAATATACATAGCAACATATTAAACCCATTTCTGATGAGAATATGCATAGAATTATAATTCTACATGGGGATTATTGGTGGAATATTGTTTATAAATATACATAGCAACATATTAAACCCATTTCTAAAGAGAATATGCATATAATTATTTTTCTACATGGGTATTATTGGTGGAATATTGTTTATAAATATACATAGCAACATATTAAACCCATTTCTGATGAGAATATGCATATAATTATAATTCTACATGATGATAATTGGTGTAATATTGCTTATAAATATACATAGCAACATATTAAACCCATTTCTGATGAGAATATGCATATAATTATTTTTCTACATGGGGATTATTGGTGGAATATTGTTTAAAAATATACATAGCAACATATTAAACCCATTTCCAATGAGAATATGCATATAATTATATTTCTACATGTGGATTATTGGTGAAATATTGTTTATAAATATACATAGCAACATATTAAACCCATTTCTAAATAGATTATGCATATAATTATTTTTCTACATGGGGATTATTGGTGGAATATTGTTTATAAATATACATAGCAACATATTAAACCCATTTCTGATGAGAAAATGCATATAATTATTTTTCTACATGGGGATTATTGGTGGAATATTGTTTATAAATATACATAGCAACATATTAAACCCATTTATGATATGAATATGCATGTAGTTATATTTCTACATGTGGATTATTGGTGGAATATTGTTTATAAATATACATAGCAACATATTAAACCCATTTCTGATGACAATATGCATATAATTATTTTTCTACATGGGGATTATTGGTGGAATATTGTTTATAAATATACAAAGCAACATATTAAACCCATTTCCAATGAGAATATGCATATAATTATATTTCTACATGTGGATTATTGGTGGAATATTGTTTAAAAATATACATAGCAACATATTAAACCCATTTCTGATGAGAATATGCATATAATTATTTTTCTACATGGGGATTATTGGTGGAATATTGTTTATAAATATACATAGCAACATATTAAACCCATTTATGATATGAATATGCATGTAGTTATTTTTCTACATGGGGATTATTGGTGGAATATTGTTTATAAATATACATAGCAACATAATAAACCCATTTCTGATGACAATATGCATATAATTATTTTTCTACATGGGGATTATTGGTGGAATATTGTTTAAAAATATACATAGCAACATATTAAACCCATTTCCAATGAGAATATGCATATAATTATATTTCTACATGTGAATTATTGGTGAAATATTGTTTATAAATATACATAGCAACATAATAAACCCATTTCTGATGACAATATGCATATAATTATTTTTCTACATGGGGATTATTGGCGGAATATTGTTTAAAAATATACATAGCAACATATTAAACCCATTTCCAATGAGACTATGCATATAATTATATTTCTACATGTGGATTATTGGTGAAATATTGTTTATAAATATACATAGCAACATATTAAACCCATTTCTGATGAGAAAATGCATATAATTATTTTTCTACATGGGGATTATTGGTGGAATATTGTTTATAAATATACATAGCAACATATTAAACCCATTTATGATATGAATATGCATGTAGTTATATTTCTACATGTGGATTATTGGTGGAATATTGTTTATAAATATACATAGCAACATATTAAACCCATTTCTAAAGAGAATATGCATATAATTATTTTTCTACATGGGGATTATTGGTGGAATATTGTTTACAAATATACATAGCAACATATTAAACCCATTTCTGATGAGAATATGCATATAATTATAATTCTACATGGGGATAATTGGTGGAATATTGCTTATAAATATACATAGCAACATATTAAACCCATTTCTGATGAGAATATGCATATAATTATTTTTCTACATGGGGATTATTGGTGGAATATTGTTTAAAAATATACATAGCAACATATTAAACCCATTTCCAATGAGAATATGCATATAATTATATTTCTACATGGGGATTATTGGTGGAATATTGTTTATAAATATACATAGCAACATATTAAACCCATTTCTAAAGAGAATATGCATATAATTATTTTTCTACATGGGGATTATTGGTGGAATATTGTTTAAAAATATACATAGCAACATATTAAACCCATTTCCAATGAGAATATGCATATAATTATATTTCTACATGTGGATTATTGGTGGAATATTGTTTATAAATATACATAGCAACATATTAAACCCATTTCTAAAGAGAATATGCATATAATTATCTTTCTACATTGGGATTATTGGTGGAATATTGTTTATAAATATACATAGCAACATATTAAACCCATTTCTGATGAGAAAATGCATATAATTATTTTTCTACATGGGGATTATTGGTGGAATATTGTTTAAAAATATACATAGCAACATATTAAACCCATTTCTAATGAGAATATGCATATAATTATATTTCTACATGGGGATTATTGGTGGAATATTGCTTATAAATATGCATAGCAACACATTTAACCCATTTATGATATGAAGATGCATGTAATTATTTTTCTACATGGGGGTTATTGGTGGAATATTGTTTATAAATATACATAGCAGCATATTAAACCCATTTTTGATGAGAATATGCATATAATTATTTTTCTACATGGGGATTATTGGTGGAATATTGTTTATAAATATACATAGCAACATATTAAACCCATTTCTGATGAGAATATGCATATAATTATTTTTCTACATGGGGATTATTGGTGGAATATTGTTTATAAATATACATAGCAACATATTAAACCCATTTCTGATGAGAAAATGCATATAATTATTTTTCTGCATTGGAATTATTGGTGGAATATTGTTTAAATATATACATAGCAACATATTAAACCCATTTCCAATGAGAATATGCATATAATTATATTTCTACATGTGGATTATTGGTGGAATATTGTTTATAAATATACATAGCAACATATTAAACCCATTTCTGATGAGAATATGCATATAATTATTTTTCTACATGGGGATTATTGGTGGAATATTGTTTATAAATATACATAGCAACATATTAAACCCATTTCTAATGAGAATATGCATATAATTATATTTCTACATCTGGATTATTGGTGGAATATTGTTTATAAATATACATAGCAACATATTAAACCCATTTCTGATGAGAATATGCATATAATTATTTTTCTACATGGGGATTATTGGTGGAATATTGTTTAAAAATATACATAGCAACATATTAAACCCATTTCCAATGAGAATATGCATATAATTATATTTCTACATGGGGATTATTGGTGGAATATTGTTTATAAATATACATAGCAACATATTAAACCCACTTCTAAAGAGAATATGCATATAATTATTTTTCTACATGGGTATTATTGGTGGAATATTGTTTATAAATATACATAGCAACATATTAAACCCATTTCTGATGAGAATATGCATATAATTATAATTCTACATGATGATAATTGGTGTAATATTGCTTATAAATATACATAGCAACATATTAAACCCATTTCTGATGAGAAAATGCATATAATTATTTTTCTACATGGGGATTATTGGTGGAATATTGTTTAAAAATATACATAGCAACATATTAAACCCATTTCCAATGAGAATATGCATATAATTATATTTCTACATGTGGATTATTGGTGAAATATTGTTTATAAATATACATAGCAACATATTAAACCCATTTCTAAATAGAATATGCATATAATTATTTTTCTACATGGGGATTATTGGTGGAATATTGTTTATAAATATACATAGCAACATATTAAACCCATTTCTGATGAGAAAATGCATATAATTATTTTTCTACATGGGGATTATTGGTGGAATATTGTTTATAAATATACATAGCAACATATTAAACCCATTTATGATATGAATATGCATGTAGTTATATTTCTACATGTGGATTATTGGTGGAATATTGTTTATAAATATACATAGCAACATATTAAACCCATTTCTGATGACAATATGCATATAATTATTTTTCTACATGGGGATTATTGGTGGAATATTGTTTATAAATATACAAAGCAACATATTAAACCCATTTCCAATGAGAATATGCATATAATTATATTTCTACATGTGGATTATTGGTGGAATATTGTTTAAAAATATACATAGCAACATATTAAACCCATTTCTGATGAGAATATGCATACAATTATTTTTCTACATGGGGATTATTGGTGGAATATTGTTTATAAATATACATAGCAACATATTAAACCCATTTATGATATGAATATGCATGTAGTTATTTTTCTACATGGGGATTATTGGTGGAATATTGTTTATAAATATACATAGCAACATAATAAACCCATTTCTGATGACAATATGCATATAATTATTTTTCTACATGGGGATTATTGGTGGAATATTGTTTAAAAATATACATAGCAACATATTAAACCCATTTCCAATGAGAATATGCATAACATTATATTTCTACATGTGGATTATTGGTGAAATATTGTTTATAAATATACATAGCAACATAATAAACCCATTTCTGATGACAATATGCATATAATTATTTTTCTACATGGGGATTATTGGCGGAATATTGTTTAAAAATATACATAGCAACATATTAAACCCATTTCCAATGAGACTATGCATATAATTATATTTCTACATGTGGATTATTGGTGAAATATTGTTTATAAATATACATAGCAACATATTAAACCCATTTCTGATGAGAAAATGCATATAATTATTTTTCTACATGGGGATTATTGGTGGAATATTGTTTATAAATATACATAGCAACATATTAAACCCATTTATGATATGAATATGCATGTAGTTATATTTCTACATGTGGATTATTGGTGGAATATTGTTTATAAATATACATAGCAACATATTAAACCCATTTCTTAAGAGAATATGCATATAATTATTTTTCTACATGGGGATTATTGGTGGAATATTGTTTAAAAATATACATAGCAACATATTAAACCCATTTCCAATGAGAATATGCATATAATTATATTTCTACATGTGGATTATTGGTGGAATATTGTTTATAAATATACATAGCAACATATTAAACCCATTTCCAAAGAGAATATGCATATAATTATCTTTCTACATTGGGATTATTGGTGGAATATTGTTTATAAATATACATAGCAACATATTAAACCCATTTCTGATGAGAAAATGCATATAATTATTTTTCTACATGGGGATTATTGGTGGAATATTGTTTAAAAATATACATAACAACATATTAAACCCATTTCTAATGAGAATATGCATATAATTATATTTCTACATGGGGATTATTGGTGGAATATTGCTTATAAATATACATAGCAACACATTTAACCCATTTATGATATGAAGATGCATGTAATTATTTTTCTACATGGGGGTTATTGGTGGAATATTGTTTATAAATATACATAGCAGCATATTAAACCCATTTTTGATGAGAATATGCATATAATTATTTTTCTACATGGGGATTATTGGTGGAATATTGTTTATAAATATACATAGCAACATATTAAACCCATTTCTGATGAGAATATGCATATAATTATTTTTCTACATGGGGATTATTGGTGGAATATTGTTTATAAATATACATAGCAACATATTAAACCCATTTCTGATGAGAAAATGCATATAATTATTTTTCTGCATTGGAATTATTGGTGGAATATTGTTTAAATATATACATAGCAACATATTAAACCCATTTCCAATGAGAATATGCATATAATTATATTTCTACATGTGGATTATTGGTGGAATATTGTTTATAAATATACATAGCAACATATTAAACCCATTTCTGATGAGAATATGCATATAATTATTTTTCTACATGGGGATTATTGGTGGAATATTGTTTATAAATATACATAGCAACATATTAAACCCATTTCTAATGAGAATATGCATATAATTATATTTCTACATCTGGATTATTGGTGGAATATTGTTTATAAATATACATAGCAACATATTAAACCCATTTCTGATGAGAATATGCATATAATTATTTTTCTACATGGGGATTATTGGTGGAATATTGTTTAAAAATATACATAGCAACATATTAAACCCATTTCCAATGAGAATATGCATATAATTATATTTCTACATGGGGATTATTGGTGGAATATTGTTTATAAATATACATAGCAACATATTAAACCCACTTCTAAAGAGAATATGCATATAATGATTTTTCTACATGGGGATTATTGGTGTAATATTGTTTATAAATATACATAGCAACATATTAAACCCATTTCTGATGAGAATATGCATAGAATTATAATTCTACATGGGGATTATTGGTGGAATATTGTTTATAAATATACATAGCAACATATTAAACCCATTTCTAAAGAGAATATGCATATAATTATTTTTCTACATGGGTATTATTGGTGGAATATTGTTTATAAATATACATAGCAACATATTAAACCCATTTCTGATGAGAATATGCATATAATTATAATTCTACATGATGATAATTGGTGTAATATTGCTTATAAATATACATAGCAACATATTAAACCCATTTCTGATGAGAATATGCATATAATTATTTTTCTACATGGGGATTATTGGTGGAATATTGTTTAAAAATATACATAGCAACATATTAAACCCATTTCCAATGAGAATATGCATATAATTATATTTCTGCATGTGGATTATTGGTGGAATATTGTTTAAAAATATACATAGCAACATATTAAACCCATTTCTGATGAGAATATGCATATAATTATTTTTCTACATGGGGATTATTGGTGGAATATTGTTTATAAATATACATAGCAACATATTAAACCCATTTATGATATGAATATGCATGTAGTTATTTTTCTACATGGGGATTATTGGTGGAATATTGTTTATAAATATACATAGCAACATATTAAACCCATTTCTGATGACAATATGCATATAATTATTTTTCTACATTGGGATTATTGGTGGAATATTGTTTAAAAATATACATAGCAACATATTAAACCCATTTCTGATGAGAATATGCATATAATTATAATTCTACATGGGGATAATTGGTGGAATATTGCTTATAAATATACATAGCAACATATTAAACCCATTTCTGATGAGAATATGCATATAATTATTTTTCTACATGGGGATTATTGGTGGAATATTGTTTAAAAATATACTTAGCAACATATTAAACCCATTTCCAATGAGAATATGCATATAATTATATTTCTACATGGGGATTATTGGTGGAATATTGTTTATAAATATACATAGCAACATATTAAACCCATTTCTAAAGAGAATATGCATATAATTATTTTTCTACATGGGGATTATTGGTGGAATATTGTTTAAAAATATACATAGCAACATATTAAACCCATTTCCAATGAGAATATGCATATAATTATATTTCTACATGTGGATTATTGGTGGAATATTGTTTATAAATATACATAGCAACATATTAAACCCATTTCTAAAGAGAATATGCATATAATTATCTTTCTACATGGGGATTATTGGTGGAATATTTTTTATAAATATACATAGCAACATATTAAACCCATTTCTGATGAGAATATGCATATAATTATAATTCTACATGGGGATTATTGGTGGAATATTGCTTATAAATATACATAGTAACATATTAAACCCATTTCTGATAAGAATATGCATATAATTATATTTCTACATGGGGATTATTGGTGGAATATTGTTTATAAATATACATAGCAACATATTAAACTCATTTCTGATGAGAATATGCATATATATTGCTATGTATATTTATAAACAATATTCCACCAATAATCCCCATGTAGAAATATAATCATATGCATATTCTCATCAGAAATGGGTTTAAAATGTTGTTATGTATATTTATAAACAATATTCCACCAATATTCCCCATGTAGAAAAATAATTACATGCATTTTCATATCAGAAATAGGTTTAATATGTTGCTATGTATATTTATAAACAATGTTCTACCAATAATCCCCATGTAGAAATATAATTATATGCATATTCTTATCAGAAATGGGTTTACTATGCTGCTATGTATATTTATGAACAATATTCCACCAATAATCCCCATGTAGAAATATAATTATATGCATATTCTCTTCAGAAATGGGTTTAATATGTTGCTATGTATATTTATAAACAATATTCCACCAATAATCCCCATGTAGAAAAATAATGATATGCATTTTCATATCAGAAATAGGTTTAATATGTTGCAATGTATATTTATAAACAATATTCCACCAATAATCACCATGTAGAAATATAATTATATGCATTTTGTCATCAGAAATGGGTTTAATATGTTGCTATGTATATTTATAAACAATATTCCACCAATAATTCACATGTAGAAATATAATTATATGCATATTCTCATCAGAAATGGGTTTAATATGTTGCTATGTATATTTATAAACAATGTTCCACCAATAATCCCCATGTAGAAAAATCATTGTATGCATATTCTCTTTAGAAAGGGGTTTAATATGTTGCTATGTATATTTATAAACAATATTCTACCAATAATCCACATGTAGAAATATAATTATATGCATATTCTCATTAGAGATGGGTTTAATATGTTGCTATGTATATTTATAAACAATATTCCACCAATAATCCCCATGTAGAAAAATAATTATATGCATATTCTCTTTAGAAATGGGTTTAATATGTTGCTATGTATATTTATAAACAATATTCCACCAATAATCCACATGTAGAAATATAATTATATGCTTATTCTCATTGGAAATGTGTTTAATATGTTGCTATGTATATTTTTAAACAATATTCCACCAATAATCCCCATGTAGAAAAGTAATTATATGCATTTTCTCATCAGAAATGGGTTTAATATGTTGCTATGTATATTTATAAACAATATTCCACCAATAATCCCCATATAGAAAAATAATTATATGCATATTCTCTTTAGAAATGGGTTTAATATGTTGCTATGTATATTTTTAAACAATATTCCACCAATAATCCCCATGTAGAAAAATAATTATATGCATTTTCTCATCAGAAATGGGTTTTCTATGTTGCTATGTATATTTATAAACAATATTCCACCAATAATCCCCATGTAGAAAAATAATTATTTGCATATTCTCATCAGAAATGGGTTTAATATGCTGCTATGTATATTTATAAACAATATTCCACCAATAATCCCCATGTATAAAAATAATTATATGCATTTTCTCATCAGAAATTGGTTTAATATGTTGCTATGTATATTTATAAACAATATTCCACCAATAATTCACATGTAGAAATATAATTATATGCATATTCTCATCAGAAATGGGTTTAATATGTTGCTATGTATATTTATAAACAATGTTCCACCAATAATCCCCATGTAGAAAAATCATTGTATGCATATTCTCTTTAGAAAGGGGTTTAATATGTTGCTATGTATATTTATAAACAATATTCCACCAATAATCCACATGTAGAAATATAATTATATGCATATTCTCATTAGAGATGGGTTTAATATGTTGCTATGTATATTTATAAACAATATTCCACCAATAATCCCCATGTAGAAAAATCATTGTATGCATATTCTCTTTAGAAAGGGGTTTAATATGTTGCTATGTATATTTATAAACAAGATTCCACCAATAATCCACATGTAGAAATATAATTATATGCATATTCTCATTAGAGATGGGTTTAATATGTTGCTATGTATATTTTTAGACAATATTCCACCAACAATCCCCATGTAGAAAAATAATTATATGCATTTTCTCATCAGAAATGGGTTTAATATGTTGCTATGTATATTTATAAACAATATTCCACCAATAATCCCCATGTAGAAAAATAATTATTTGCATATTCTCATCAGAAATGGGTTTAATATGCTGCTATGTATATTTATAAACAATATTCCACCAATAATCCCCATGTAGAAAAATAATTATATGCATATTCTCTTTAGAAATGGGTTTAATACGTTGCTATGTATATTTATAAACAATATTCCACCAATAATCCACATGTAGAAATATAATTATATGCCTATTCTCATTGGAAATGTGTTTAATATGTTGCTATGTATATTTTTAAACAATATTCCACCAATAATCCCCATGTAGAAAAGTAATTATATGCATTTTCTCATCAGAAATGGGTTTAATATGTTGCTATGTATATTTATAAACAATATTCCACCAATAATCCCCACATAGAAAAATAATTATATGCATATTCTCTTTAGAAATGGGTTTAATATGTTGCTATGTATATTTTTAAACAATATTCCACCAATAATCCCCATGTAGAAAAATAATTATATGCATTTTCTCATCAGAAATGGGTTTAATATGTTGCTATGTATATTTATAAACAATATTCCACCAATAATCCCCATGTAGAAAAATAATTATTTGCATATTCTCATCAGAAATGGGTTTAATATGCTGCTATGTATATTTATAAACAATATTCCACCAATAATCCCCATGTATAAAAATAATTATATGCATTTTCTCATCAGAAATGGGTTTAATCTGTTGCTATGTATATTTATAAACAATATTCCACCAATAATCCCCATGTAGAAAAATAATTATATGCATATTCTCTTTAGAAATGGGTTTAATATGTTGCTATGTATATTTATAAACAATATTCCACCAATAATCCACATGTAGAAATATAATTATATGCCTATTCTCATTGGAAATGGGTTTAATATGTTGGTATGTATATTTTTAAACAATATTTCACCGATAATCCCCATGTAAAAAAATAATTATATGCATATTCTCTTTAGAAATGGGTTTAATATGTTGCTATGTATATTTATAAACAATATTCCACCAATAATTCACATGCAGAAATATAATTATATGCATATTCTCATTGGAAATGGGTTTAATATGTTGCTATGTATATTTTTAAACAATATTCCACCAATAATCCCCATGTAGAAAAATAATTATATGCATATTCTCATCAGAAATGGGTTCAATATGTTGCTATGTATATTTATAAACAATATTCCACCAATAATCCCCATGTAGAAAAATAATTACATGCATATTCATATCATAAATGGGTTTAATATGTTGCTATGTATATTTATAAACAATATTCCACCAATAATCCCCATGTAGAAAAATAATTATATGCATATTCTCATCAGAAATGGGTTTAATATGTTGCTATGTATATTTATAAACAATATTCCACCAATAATCCCCATGTAGAAAAATAATTATTTTTTTGTTCAATAAATTTTTATTAAAGAGAAATATATAACAAGAATACAAGTGAAACTCAAAATAGAGAGCATTTCCATTTTTACAATAAAGCAGGAAACAGCACTCACATATCACATTGATTAGAATAATTCTATAATTGCCTCCAGGGAGATCCATAAGGTCAGCGCACTGGCTGATTGGGCAAAGAATATAAACTATGTGAGCAATATGAACCGAACGTAGTTGAATATAAACATATTGCATTAGTTTATGAAAAAATAAACACTAAAAAAAAAGTAGTGGGAGATTAGTGTAGAAAAGAAGAAAAAAAAGGAATTGAAGGAAGAAAGAATGGGAAAGAATATAAGAGGAAGAATTGGAAGAAAAGGGGTTAAGAGGGAGGGGAAGGAAGGAGGAGGGTTGCCGGCATGCATGGCCATTAGGGATGAGCCGAACACCCCCCTGTTCGGTTCGCACCAGAACATGCGAACAGGAAAAAAGTTCGTTCGAACACGCGAACACCGTTAAAGTCTATGGGACACGAACATGAATAAACAAAAGTGCTAATTTTAAAGGCTTATATGCAAGTTATTGTCATAAAAAGTGTTTGGGGACCTGGGTCCTGCCCCAGGGGACATGGATCAATGCAAAAAAAAGTTTTAAAAACGGCCGTTTTTTCAGGAGCAGTGATTTTAATAATGCTTAAAGTCAAACAATAAAAGTGTAATATCCCTTTAAATTTCGTACCTGGGGGGTGTCTATAGTATGCCTGTAAAGGGGCGCATGTTTCCTGTGTTTAGAACAGTCTGACAGCAAAATGACATTTTGAAGGAAAAAACTCATTTAAAACTACCCGCGGCTATTGCATTGCCGACAATACACATAGAAGTTCATTGATAAAAACGGAATGGGAATTCCCCAAAGGGGAACCCCGAACCAAAATTAAAAAAAAAAAAATGACGTGGGAGTCCTCCTAAATTCCATACCAGGCCCTTCAGGTCTGGTATGGATATTAAGGGGAACCCCGGCCAAAATTTAAAAAAAAAATGACGTGGGGTTCCCCCTAAATTCCATACCAGACCCATCAGGTCTGGTATGGATTTTAAGGGGAACCCCGCGCCAAAAAAAAAAAAAAAAAAAACGGCGTGGGGTCCCCCCAAAAATCCATACCAGACCCTTATCCGAGCACGCAACCTGGCAGGCCGCAGGAAAAGAGGGGGGGACGAGAGTGCGGCCCCCCCTCCCTCCTGAACCGTACCAGGCCACATGCCCTCAACATTGGGAGGGTGCTTTGGGGTAGCCCCCCAAAACACCTTGTCCCCATGTTGATGAGGACAAGGGCCTCATCCCCACAACCCTGGCCGGTGGTTGTGGGGGTCTGCGGGCGGGGGGCTTATCGGAATCTGGAAGCCCCCTTTAACAAGGTGACCCCCAGATCCCGGCCCCCCCCCTGTGTGAAATGGTAAGGGGGTACCCCTACCATTTCACGAAAAAAGTGTCAAAAATGTTAAAAATGACAAGAGACAGTTTTTGACAATTCCTTTATTTAAATGCTTCTTCTTTCTTCTATCTTCCTTCATCTTCTGGTTCTTCTGGCTCTTCTGGTTCTTCCTCCGGCGTTCTCGTCCAGCATCTCCTCCGCGGCGTCTTCTATCTTCTTCTCCTCGGGCCGCTCCGCACCCATGGCATGGGGGGGAGGCTCCCGCTCTTCTCTTCTTCTTTTCTTCTCTTCTTCTCTTCTTCTTTTTCTTCTCCGGGCCGCTCCGCAATCCATGCTGGCATGGAGGGAGGCTCCCGCTGTGTGACGGCGTCCTCGTCTGACAGTTCTTAAATAACGGGGGGGTGGGGCCACCCGGTGACCCCGCCCCACTCTGACGCACGGTGACTTGACGGGACTTCCCTGTGACGTCACGGGGAATGCCACAGGGAAGTCCCGTCATGTCCCGTGCGTCAGAGGGGGGCGGGGTCACCGAGTGGCCCCGCCCCCCGTTATTTAAGAACTGTCAGACGAGGAGCGCCGTCACACAGCGGGAGCCTCCCTACATGCCAGCATGGATTGTGGAGCGGCCCGGAGAAGAAAATGAAGAAGAGAAGAAGAGAAGAAAAGAAGAAGAGAAGAAGATGAAGAAGATGAAGAGAAGAGCGGGAGCCTCCCCCCCCATGCCATGGGTGCGGAGCGGCCCGAGGAGAAGAAGATAGAAGACGCCGCGGAGGAGATGCTGGACGAAAACGCCGGAGGAAGAACCAGAAGAGCCAGAAGAACCAGAAGAACCAGAAGATGAAGGAAGATAGAAGAAAGAAGAAGCATTTAAATAAAGGAATTGTCAAAAACTGTCTCTTGTCATTTTTAACATTTTTGACACTTTTTTCGTGAAATGGTAGGGGTACTTATGTACCCCCTTACCATTTCACACAGGGGGGGGGCCGGGATCTGGGGGTCACCTTGTTAAAGGGGGCTTCCAGATTCCGATAAGCCCCCCGCCCACAGACCCCCACAACCACCGGCCAGGGTTGTGGGGATGAGGCCCTTGTCCTCATCAACATGGGGACAAGGTGTTTTGGGGGGCTACCCCAAAGCACCCTCCCAATGTTGAGGGCATGTGGCCTGGTACGGTTCAGGAGGGAGGGGGGGCCGCACTCTCGTCACCCCCTCTTTTCCTGCGGCCTGCCAGGTTGCGTGCTCGGATAAGGGTCTGGTATGGATTTTTGGGGGGACCCCACGCCGTTTTTTTTTTTTTTGGCGCGGGGTTCCCCTTAAAATCCATACCAGACCTGAAGGGTCTGGTATGGAATTTAGGGGGAACCCCACATCATTTTTTTTTTTTAATTTTGGCCGGGGTTCCCCTTAATTTCCATATCAGACCTGAAGGGCCTGGTATAGAATTTAGGGGGACTCCCACGTCATTTTTTTTTTTTTAATTTTGGTTCGGGGTTCCCCTTTGGGGAATTCCCATGCCGTTTTTATCAATGAACTTCTAAGTGTATTGTCGGCAATGCAATAGCCGCGGGTAGTTTTAAATGAGTTTTTTCCTTCAAAATGTCATTTTGCTGTCAGACTGTTCTAAACACAGGAAACATGCGCCCCTTTACAGGCATACTATAGACACCCCCCAGGTACGAAATTTAAAGGGATATTACACTTTTATTGATTGACTTTAAGCATTATTAAAATCACTGCTCCTGAAAAAACGGCCGTTTTTAAAACTTTTTTTTGCATTGATCCATGTCCCCTGGGGCAGGACCCAGGTCCCCAAACACTTTTTATGACAATAACTTGCATATTAGCCTTTAAAATTAGCACTTTTGATTTCTCCCATAGACTTTTAAAGGGTGTTCCGCGGCATTCGAATTTGCCGCGAACACCCCAAATTGTTCGCTGTTCGGCGAACTTGCGAACAGCCAATGTTCGAGTCGAACATGAGTTCGACTCGAACTCGAAGCTCATCCCTAATGGCCATGTATTGAAAAGAGAGGTGCATTAGCGGAATTAAATGCAATGCTAGGTGGCTAAGTGTGGATGATAGGTTTAAGGGGTTTGTGTAATAAGATTTTTATATGTAGAAGTGGTTTGAAATTTTTTCCAAGGATCCCAAATTAGGGAGTGTTTCTGAGAGGTCCCTCTGATATTGTGGGTGATACTCTCCATGAGGTGTACATTGTCAATCATTTGTAGCCAATTTTTTATAGAGGGAATTACCGGTTGACCCCATAAAGTGGGGATTAAGGCCTTGGCAGTATTCAATAGATGAGGAATGATTGAGTGTTTGTACGACCTTATGGGAGTTTTTGTAACATGAAAAAGGATAGCCCACGGGTCATTTGGTATGTGAACATCACCAATCTGAGCAATCAGATCATGAATGAGATCCCAATATTGGCGGATAAGAGGACAAAACCACCATATGTGTGCATGAGTAGCTTTGTTCCCACAGTTCCTCCAGCACAATGGGGAACTGGCAGGGAACATTTGGTGCAATCTAACTGAGGTGTAATGCCATCTAGTGAGCAATTTATAGTTAACCTCTGACATTTTTGAGGCTAGTGACGAGGTGTGGGCTAATTGAAGGATCCTATCCTTTTGGTTGTCAGTTAGGAAAAGATCAAAGTCTTCTTCCCATTTAGTCAGGTAAGGTGGGAAGCCGGGGTTTTGAAGAGTGATAAGGGCTTTATAAAATAACGAAATGCTATGTAGAGGAGGGTCTTTTGGATAAAATATAACTTCTATATTGTTTAAATCACTGATGCCCCTAATAGGAGTAGAAAGAGAGCTTAAGAAGTGTTGTATTTGGTGGTATCTCCACTTATCTAGAAACGTGACAGGTTTAGGGGCGAGAATCGCAGATAGTGGTTTTAGTACATTGCCATTTAGAATATGATGGAGCAAGAGAGGCTCTTCTGGCCTCCATGATTTAAAGCCTGGATCCAGAAGACCTGGCAAAAAGTATGTATGATTGAGGAGAGGTAAAAGGGGGGAGTCATAAGTCCAAGAAAATTTTTTGTGTAAGGCATCCCATACATCTAAAGAGGATATGGTGAGAGCCGAGGTA
Source organism: Aquarana catesbeiana (assembly GCF_042186555.1). Classification (NCBI taxonomy): domain Eukaryota; kingdom Metazoa; phylum Chordata; class Amphibia; order Anura; family Ranidae; genus Aquarana; species Aquarana catesbeiana. The sequence goes on from NC_133326.1 coordinate 635,333,404, forward strand.
GTACGAGTAAGGCTTCTGTGGGAGCGGGGTATCCAGGGAGCCATTGAGAGATCCATGCCACTTAAGGAATACTCAATTTGTACCCATAACTTCGAATTAAGAGCATATTTCCAATCAGCAAGTCTGGCCAAAACAGCCGCTTGGTAATATGCTTTGAAATTGGGAAGTGCCAGACCACCTGAACATTTGGAACGAAACAATAGCTCTCTGGATATTCTAGGATGTATGTCCTTCCAGATGAAGCGAGAGATCATGGATTGTAAAATAGTAAAAAAACCCACAGGGACACTCAATGGTAGCATTTGAAAGAGAAAGAGGATGTGAGGTAAAACGTTTATTTTAATTATATTTATTTTCCCTAACCAGGTGTGGGACAGGTTAGACCAATTTCGTAAGTCAGTTCTGATCTTGTTTAACATGGGAATATAATTGTATCGAAAAAGGGATTGGAGATTAGAGGTAAGATAAATACCTAAGTATTTCATATATTTTGGTTCCCATTTAAAGGGAAAGAGGGGTTTGAGAGAGAGAGCCTCGGACTTAGGGATGTTAATGTTTAAAATTTCAGATTTAGATTTATTTTGAAGTTAGAGATTGAATGAAACGTGGAGAATGCACGCATCAGGTTGGGAATCGAAATACGTGGTTGTTGAATGAAAAATAGAACATCATCTGCGTAAGCTGCGTATTTATGGGATCTGTTACCTATTTCTATGCCTTTGATATTAGCATTGTTCCTAATTGTAGCTAAGAAGGGTTCTAAGGTAATAGCAAAAAGGAGAGGGGAGAGGGGACATCCTTGCCTGGTTCCATTGCGTAGAACAAAGGGATCACTTAGCGTCCCATTAATTCTAATTTGTGCTGAGGGATCAGAATAGAGGGATGAGATACGATGGAACATTTTGGGTCCCAGACCAAAGTGGCGTAGGGTCAGCTTTAGGTACTCCCAGTCCACCCTATCAAAAGCTTTTTCTGCATCAGTGGAAAGGAGTAGGGTGGGCTGGGAGCATCGCCGAACATATTGAATCAAGGAGATTGCTCGAAGGGAATTATCTTTTGCTTCTCTAGTGGGTATGAAACCTGATTGGTCTACCGAGATCCATTTAGGTATAAGGGGAAGTAAACGGTTTGCCATTACTTTGGCGAATAATTTAATGTCAACATTTATTAATGATATTGGTCTGTAACTGTTACAAAGGGTAGGGTCTTTATCTGATTTGGGAATAACAGTAATATGAGTTGAGAGTGATTCCGGGCGTAAACCTAAGGAGTGAGAGATAGAGTTTGCATATGCGGAGAGGCGAGGAAGCAGGATGTCACTGAATGTTTTGTAATAAAGAATTGTGAACCCGTCTGGTCCGGGGGCTTTACCAGAAGGTGAAGACTTTAATGCTACCTGAAATTCCTCAACTGAGAAGTCTTCCTCTAAGTCTTTAAGGACAGATGTGGGCAATTTAGGAAGGTTAGCTTCTTTCAAGTAGGAAAGCATGCGATTCCGTCTCTCCTTTTGAGGAAGAGAGGATAGGTCGTCTTTGACGTTATACAGATCCGTATAATACTCTCTGAAGGCTTTAGCAATGTCTGGAGTTGCATGAGCTAATGCACCTGACGTAAGTTTGATTTTGGGAATAAATGATTGCGATTGTTTAGTTTTTAATGATCTGGCTAACAATCTACTAGGTTTGTTCCCCCATTTGTAAAATTTCTGTGACAGACCTGGGAACTTGCTTTCTAAATTAAGGAGGGACTTTAATTCCTCTCGTTTAAGTGTGAGGGATTGAAGGTGTTCAATATGTAAAGAAAGTTTATGTTGCTTGTCAAGAGCCGCTATCTGTTGTAAGACCTGGTCAATTTGTTGACCATGCTCCCTTTTCTTCCGAGCGCCAAGCTCAATGAGTCGGCCTCTAATAGTGGCCTTGTGAGCCTCCCACACAATAGAGGAGGAGGTATCCGAAGGTTTGTTTTCCTTAAAGTACTGCAATAGATGAGAGGCCAACATGGAAACCTCCACTTCATCCGAGAGAAGGGAGTCATTCAGCTTCCAATTGGTGAAGCGTCGGGGTAGATAAGGCATGGTCAATGTCATCGACACAGGTGCATGGTCTGAAATAGATGCGGTGCCTATGTGAGTAGAGTGTAAGAGGGGGAGATGAAAGTGGTCTATGAATATATTGTCTATTCTGGAGTATGATTGATGTGTTGAGGAGAAATGTGAGAAATCCTTCTCCTAAGGATGAAGAAGGCGCCAGGCATCCATTAATTGAAGATCAAGAAGCCGTTTTTTCACAAATTTCAGTCGTTTAAAAGAGATATTAGAACGATTTTGTGACGTATCAATAGTGGGGTCTAGTGGCATGTTTATATCCCCCGCTAGGATAGTAAGTCCCTTAGCGAAGTGTGACAATTTAGTCAGTATTTGGGAGAGGAAGGCTGGTTGATTATGGTTCGGGCAATAGATATTTGCAAGAGTGCATTGGGTGTTTCCAATAAATCCCCTAAGAAAAAGAAAGCGACCATGATCATCCGCAAGCATATCGGATAACCTGAAGGACATGTTTCTGCAAAAACCAATAGCTACCCCCTTGGCCTTAATAGGCTATAATACCACTGTGGGAAGTTATGTGATGTTAGTTTAACGGGTGTCGTATGAGTTAAATGCGTTTCTTGAAGAAAAGCAATGGAGCATGTGGCTTGTTTCAGCTCCCGATAAACTTGGTGTCGTTTAGCAGCAACGTTAAGACCCCTAACATTATAGGATACAATCTTTACCTTACCCATTTAAAATAGGATGTGGACCTTCAGCCTAGCTTGCCATGCATGCCAGCAGGGAGGAGAAAGTGGGGGGGAAGGGGAGAGAGAGAGGGAGTAGAGAGAGAGATGAGGAAGACTAGAGAGAAATAAACATATACAGAGAATATACATGTAAATCAAAGAACTTGTGGGAAACAGAAAAATATCACGCAGAAATCTGCAGTGGTCCCGTTGGGGAGAGAGAGAGCGAAAGGCCATCCCAGTCCCTGAGCAGGGGTGGAATAGGACAACTTCAGGGCCGTTCGCACTCGCCTACCCCAGAAGGAAATGGGGGCGGGGTTAAGCTATAGCATGGAGGTAGTGAGGGGAGAGTGCCCCGACAGCACACGGCCTGTAGAGAATACCAAATAACTTGCAGCCAACAAGAAAACAATAAGTTCCAGTTAGAAATGTGAAAAACCATACAAATAAAACTAGAATCAGTATAAACAATGTACATCCTACAAGAGTTCACGAATGTAGACCAATCTGGAGTATGAACCAAAAAAAAAAAAAAACCCCTAAAAATAAGAAGGAAGATCAAACATTGGTCAGCTTAATGGTAAGACCGCTTTGGTCATATGTAGGCAAATAAAAGTAGAAAATCACAGCGGCCATAGTCGGACATTAAAAAACAAACAAAAACAAAAAAAACAGAAAATTCAAAAAAACCCTTGTAGGAGAGAGATTGGTTACATTAAAGATAGAGGCGTGGGTGAAAAAGTAAAAGTTTCAACCATGTTTTTGTGCAGAACCCGGAAGAGAAGTGCGCCTCTTCTTTGAGGGTTTTTTTTTCCATAGAGAGTCCATGGAGCAGGAGAATTTGGGGACTGGATCCTGCCAGCCTGGAAGTTCCATGGGTGAGAGATGTAGATCCTGCAAAAAAATTGGAAGTTCCTCAGGAAATCTCAGCGTATGGGAGCGGCCATTTTTTGTGGCTATCAGGCAGGCAGGAAAGCCCCATCTATATGTGATCCCGTCAGAGCGTAGTTGGTCAAGGAGCGGTTTCAGAGCTCTACGACGATCTAAAGTATACTTAGAGAGGTCCGGATAGATGGTGATGGTAGCCCCGTCAAAATCAATGTTAGGCAGTCCCCGCATCTTTACCATGATGGCATTTTTATCTTCAAAGTAATGCAGGCAACATATAACATCCCTGGGCAAATCTGAATTAGCATTATGGGGTCGTAGGGCACGATGTACACAGTCAAAGCGTAACGGTGCAGTGACAGGGTTACCCAGGATAGTGTTAAAAATGCCTCTTATAGAAGGTTCGAGATCAGTATCTCCAGTGGCTTCCGGCAGACCTCTAACCCGTATATTATTTCTGCGGTTACGGTTCTCGAGGTCTGCAAGCTTATACAAGGATGCACGGTGGGCAAACGCCAACTGGGTAACAGTGTCCTGCAATTCTTTAATAGCTGATGCTTGCGTGTCTTGGCGCTGCTCCGTTTCCTCTACTCTGACCAAGATATGCGACATATCAGATCTGACTGCAGTTATTTCTTTTTTAATGGATTTCTCTAAACTGTGAAACATACCTGCAAGTTCTTTTTTAAGACCGTTCATTAGTGAAGACATTTCAGAACCCGCGGGGGATCCAGGATCGTCCATAAGGTCAGAGCAGTATGAGGATGCCGGAGAGCTCTCTCTCACAGATGCGGCGTGGGATGATGGAGAGGCGCTTGCGAGGTTCTGGCTTGGTCGCCACGTGCATTGGCTAAGTATTGCTGTATGGATCCAGTGGAGACTGGAATGGGTAGTGATCTCTTGTTTGGACGCTTAACTGGGGCAGACCGGATTTTAGGTGTTTTGGCGGGCATAACTGGAGCTATATGGCCGATAGCTGTAAAGAGTACCTCCCCTCACATCTGAGCAATATCACACATTCATCAAGATGTTATTAGCACACAGGGAAATATCCATGTAGGCAGTATGCAGGCAGCATTAAATGTACTCCAGGAATTGCAGAAAGGAGCAAGGAGGGTTATTGGAATTGAGATTAATATGAGCAGCAGAATATATGGGGCTCATAAGATTCAATAAGGATCCAAAGTCACAACAGGAGGTGTATAGCCCAGCTCTGTAAGGGGGGGGGATCCTGCTGCAGGATGAAAACTGTAATAGGACTTCAATGAGGTGATCAGTGGAGCAGGTGAGTTAGAGGAGTATGTGGAGCACCAAGATGGCCGCCGGCCTCCAGAAGTAGGCCGGACTTTCCTGACGGCCGGGTGAGCGCCGCCGTTAATTAAGAGGGTAGTCTCCGTGCGGTGCGTGGATGGAAAGGGGATGCTGTTACTCACTGTGTCCCGGTTGGTATAGAGGGCAGATCGGCTCCCGGTTGGTGACCTAAGTCTTGATACTGGAGGCCGGAGGCTCCGAACGAGCGGTAGGCCGCAAGATGGCGTCCGGCCTCAGGGAATCAGAGCCGAGGGCTTGGGCTCACAGGCAGGTTACCGCCGCTGATCACCTGCGATCTTCGGTAGGGCGGGGAACCGTCGACCCGGGGCAGACGTCTGCTCAGCACCCGGGTCACCAGAACGGCAGGTCGGAGGCTCCGATCGGGCAACAGGCCCCAAGATGGCGGCCGGCGTTCCCGGCACGGAACAATCTGCAGGCCCGGAACAAAGTAATCGACTGGAGCCAAGAAAGGACCCTCCCGGAGTATAGCAGGGGAGTCCAGGAGGCTGTATAAGCGTGATGGGGGCTCAGAGAGGTGAATTAGCCCCTGGATGGCATCGGATTCTCTGTGGCTTTGAGGAGCTCAGCTAGCCCACGTCCTCCTTGGTGCACGTCCAGACACGCCTAGAAAAATAATTATATGCATATTCTCATCAGAAATGGATTTAATATGTTGCTATGTATATTTATAAACAATATTCCACCAATAATCCCCAATGTAGAAAAATAATTACATGCATATTCATATCATAAATGGGTTTAATATGTTGCTATGTATATTTATAAACAATATTCCACCAATAATCCCCATGTAGAAAAATAATTATATGCATATTCTCATCAGAAATGGGTTTAATATGTTGCTATGTATATTTATAAACAATATTCCACCAATAATCCACATGTAGAAATATAATTATATGCATTTTCTCATCAGAAATGGGTTTAATATGTTGCTATGTATATTTATAAACAATATTCCACCAATAATCCCCATGTAGAAAAATAATTATATGCATATTCTCTTTAGAAATGGGTTTAGTATGTTGCTATGTATATTTTTAAACAATATTCCACCAATAATCCCCATGTTGAAAAATAATTATATGCATTTTCTCATCAGAAATGGGTTTAATATGTTGCTATGTATATTTATAAACAATATTCCACCAATAATCCCCATGTAGAAAAATAATTACATGCATATTCATATCATAAATGGGTTTAATATGTTGCTATGTATATTTATAAACAATATTCCACCAATAATCCCCATGTAGAAAAATAATTATATGCATATTCTCTTTAGAAATGGGTTTAATATGTTGCTATGTATATTTATAAACAATATTCCACCAATAATCCACATGTAGAAATATAATTATATGCATATTCTCATTAGAAATGGGTTTAATATGTTGCTGTGTATATTTATAAACAATATTCCACCAATAATCCACATGTAGAAATATAATTATATGCATATTCTCATTAGAAATGGGTTTAATATGTTGCTATGTATATTTTTAAACAATATTCCACCAATAATCCCCATGTAGAAAAATAATTATATGCATATTCTTATCAGAAATGGGTTTAATATGCTGCTATGTCTGTTTATAAACAATATTCCACCAATAATCCCCATGTAGAAAAATAATTATATACATATTTATATCAGAAATAGGTTTAATATATTCCTATGTATGTCTAACTACAATATTCCACCCATAATCCCTATGTAGAAAAAGTATATGCATATTATTATTGTTAATTAAATATGTTCATTGTCGGGTGTTAACATGATATTCCTCCAATAATCCACATGAGCAATAATAATTCTACCCATATTCCCATCAAAAACAGGTAAAATGTAATTTTTATATTACTTCTGTATCCTGTTGTACAGCTGCATATATATCAGCAAGTGAAGAGTTAAACATTAGCAACTGCTTCTTGCAACATTGTATCAAGCACTGCAGTAAAAAATAACATATTTTGAGAAACAACAGAGTCATTACCATATATATATGTGTATATGGTACACTGACATCTAGTGAGAGTTTTCAGTATTGCAGCCAATAATCCAATCATCCCATCATCCCAATATGCAGTTTAGTACGTCCCCAAATTTCACAAACGTATTAACTGTTTAGTGTTTTGTGTGGGGGTGCATACCTCCCAACATTCTGAGATGGGAATGAGGGACACCTATTAGCAAAAGTATGTAGGCATAGGACACACCCCCTGCCACGCCCCCTCAGAGGAGAATTGTACATTAAAAATGATTGGTTAAACTCACAAGTGCTTTTTTTCCCGCTACCATTCCTTTATATTGGAATTTAGAAATGTAGCAATTTAGAAACTGGATGAAAGGTTTAGTACTATAAAACACTTTTTGATAGATAATTAGTGCATTTTATATACAACTATACAGATCAGACCAAAATGAGGGACAAATGAGGAGGAAAGAGGAACAGAGGGACATTGCTCCAGATCAGGGACAGTCCCTCGAAATCTGGGACAGTTGGGAGTTCTGCTTTAAGTGTTTTTAAGCTGTGGTAATTAGATTCGAGAGTGGAAAATAGAAGGGGGCAGAGAAGCGCTGCTTAACGCTAACGCGCCTAGAGGTGCGTTAATACCAATGCAAAACACTTCTAAAAGCACAGTTTTACAGCCCCTTTTTTTCTGGTGTCGGTACTGGCTTTGCAGCTCGTTCTTTAAAACGCCTTGTGTGCATGAGGCCTAATGATTTTGTTATAAAAAACAACAATTTCTAAATCTCCATTATAGGTTTGCTTTAACTGTCTTAACTGCACCCTGCACAACAGCAAGGGTTAGTTTACACTTGCTTCAAAACAAGGCTTCAGACAGGCTTTGTTAAAGCTCTCTGAATGCTAGTCAAAGCTCCTGTCACTAAATAAAATTGTTAGTTTACAGTCCTGTTTACACCTTGCTTTTGCTTTGCTTCGGCTTTGCTTCAAAAATTATACCTCGTGTCGTTTAGTGGTGCTTCAAAGCATCTTCAAAGCCTCCATAGAAGTCTATGGCAAAGCTCGCTTGAAGCTCGCTTGAAGCACCTGCAGCTTTTGAGAGGCTTTAATTCAGCTTTAGTTTTCCTTTGTTTTGGAGAAATTGCAGGCATGGGATATCGACACACACAGAGCATCTGCCAAGCTTCAAAAGAGCATCATCGAAGCATCATTCAAGCTTCACCAAAGCACCACTGAAGCATCACAAACACATCATAGAAGTGTGTTGAAGCTGTAGGCACTTTAATGTGTGTTGAAGATGAAGCAAGTGTAAATGAGCCCTAAGGCAGCTGTAACAGCAGAGAGATAAGCTATGAAAATATAGTTTATTAGTACAATGTTTTTATAACTGTATATCTACAGTATTCATGTGAACTCAACTGGCTTTTGAAGTTGAACTCCAAGTGGTTTTAAAAGATACAGTTTATAGATTCTTAAAAATATAAATGTTTTATGTGCAGCCAACAAATCTAATTTAAAAATTTGTCTACCGGGGCGAGTTTTTAACTTTTCACACACATGTCTAAAATCTGCATTTTTTGCTAGAAATTATTTTAAGCCTCCCAAAAATTATATATTTCCTGAAAGCAGAGACCCTGAAGAAGAAAATAGTGGTAGTTGCTATTTTTCTGATTTTTCTATTATATTTGCGCAGCTATTTATCCAACGCACATTTTAAGGGAAAAAATAAATTAAAATGAATTTTAGTGCAAACAAACACAATATTATACCCAATTTTTGGTAAAATATTAAAGATTGGGTTATATTGCATAAATAGATACCAAACATGTCAAGCTTTAAAAATGCACATGCTTGTGAAATTGCAAAAAAACAATGATACCCAAAATGATCTGTAGATGATGCTTTTAAATCTTTTACAGGTTATCAGTTTAGAGTTAACTGTGAATCATGGCCCAAGAATTGTTGCTCTCACTCCAACATTTGAACTGATACCTCACATGTGTTGCACAATTTATGTTTACATACAAACTGTGCATTTGAATTGAGATGTGTACAAGGGTGGCAATGATGCTTTAAACTTTTTCTTATTACTATTTTTATTCCCTTTTTTTAATATTTACACTTTGTTTTTCTTTTTTTAACTATAGTAGCTGAGGAATGACAGCTATAAACCCAGAAATTATGTAATATACTTCTCTTCCAGGTTAGTTAGTCGTAGGGGAGTCGAACAGTGTTCCCTGACCCCCTGCGTTACTTTAACTGGCGGCCGTGCGATGCTGTACCCAGAAAAAAAATATTTCATTTTCTTCCCACAAATAGAGCTTTCTTTTGATGATATTTGATCACATCTTGCTCTTTTTATTTTTTGCACAAAACAAACAATAAGAGACCAACAATTTTGAAAAAATTATAAATTATATCCAATAAAAAAAATGAAAAAATCAAATTTCTTTACAAATTTAAACCAATATGTATTCTGCTACATATATTTGGTAAAAAAAAATCCCTATAAGCATATATTGATTAGTTTGTGCAAAAGTTATAGCGTCTACAAACTATAGGATTTTTTTTGAATTTTTATTTTTTTACTACTGATGGAGGTGATCAGCAACTTATAGTCGGACTGATATATTGCGGCGGACATTCTGACACTAACTGACACTTTTGACACGTTTACAGTGATCAGTGCTAAAAAATATGTACTGTCACTGTACTAATGACACTGGCTGGGAAGGGCTTAACATCAGGGGCGATTAAATGGTTAACTGTGTGCCTAGCCAGTGTTTATGTGAACTGTGTGAGGTGCTTTTATTAGGGGAAGAGATGGAATTTTTCACAGGAACAAAAATTCCATCCCTTCCCCTCTGTCAGAATGGCGATCTGCCTTGTTTACATAGGCAAATTGCCGTTCTGTCTCTCTGCCTAATGATCAGAGGGTGCTGGAAGGCAGGGCCTTTAATAGTGACTAGACCCTGGGCAAACATTTTCTTGGCCCCCCCCCCCCCATGCAATTTCCCTCTCCACCCGCTCTGTGACATACTGTAAATAGCAGCTAGACTCAAAATCAGATTACTGAATCAGATCAGGCAGCGATTGTGATTGGTTGCCAGAGGTTACAGTGTAACATTACCACCCACTGACTGGCTGCTAGAGGTTACAGCACACATTATTGATTATATAAAACAGGTTACAGCACATGACTTCTGCTTGTTGAGATTACTGTACATCAATACTGCTCACTGCTTGATTGCTAGAGGTTACTGGACATCCTTACCACTCACTAATTGGTTTCTAGAGGTTACTGCACATTATTACTGCTCTCTAATTGATTGCAAGAGGTTAGTGCACAGCATTACTGCTCACTGATTGGTTGCTAAAGGTTACAGCACATCATCTCCTCACTGCCTGCACACCATGGACTGGGGAGGTGAGGAGACCCATCAATAGACAGAAAATTCCTAGGGATCCTAGGACTCCTGGGATCAGTGGCACCGCTGGGGGAGGGGGGGTGTTATAAGTGGCAATGCTGTGGGGTAAATGGGATCAGTGGCAGTGGTGGGGGATGGGATTAGTTTGTAAGCAGTACACTTTGGCAAATTCTGAATCATGTAGAGCAAAGCTGTAAATCTTTGGCAAGTATATAGTGGGGGATTCTACTAATGTAATGGGGAATTTACAATGACCACCAATGTGAGGGGGGATTTACACTGACCACCAATGTGAGGGGTATTTGCACTGACCACCATGCAATGGGGGGTTTTACGCCACCCACCAATAGAAAAGAGGGATTTCTACACTGACACCAATTTAATAGGAGCATTTACACCAACCACCAGTGTAAGGGGGGATATACAATGACCTCCATGTAAGGGGGGAATTTACACTGACAACCATTGTCGAGGAGATTTGTACTGACCACCAATGTAAGGTGGCACTTCTACACTGACAACCAATATTAGGGGGGGTTTACACTGACCACCAGTGTAAAGGCAATTCTTCACTTACCACCAATGTAAAGGGAAATTAACACTGGTCACCAATGTTATGAAGAATTTACATTGACAACCAATGTACTGTAATGGGGATTTTACATCAACAGTCAATAAAGGGGGATTTATACACTGGCCACCAATGTAAGGGGGATTTACACTCACCACCAATTTAAAGGGGACTTCTACATGGGCCACCAATGTAAGGGAGGATTCGAAACTGACCACAAATGCAAGTTTGGATTTTTTTTACCGATTACCAATATAAAGAGGAGTTTCTACACTGGCCACCAATGTAATGGGGATTTACACTGACCACTAATGTAATAGGAGCATTCACAGTAACCACCAATGTAAAGAGGTATTTACACTGACCACCAATGTAAGGGGGACCTTCACACTGGCCACTAGTGTGAATGAAAGATTGTACACCAAGCCCTAATGTAATTAGAAGTTTTACACTGACCACCAATGTAATAGGGATTTGCACTGACCACTATTGTAATGGGGATTTACACTGACCACTAATGTAATGGGGATTTACACTGATCCCCAATGTAATAGGGATTTACACTGACCACCAATGTAATAGGGATTTACACTGACCACTAATGTAATAGGAGCATTCACAGTAAGCCCCAATGTAAGTGGGGATTTACATTGGTCACCAACGTAAGGGGGACCTTCACACTGGCCACTAGTGTGAACGAAAGTATTGTACACCAAGCCCAAATGTAATGAGAAGTTTTACACTGTAACTGAGACATTTAGCCTGCGTTCACATTTGTGTGTGTCGGGAACGCATGTAAAATTGCTTTCCTGACAACACAGAAACATGCTGCCCTTTAGCAGATACACAGCAGTGCCATTAATTGTAATCAGAGTGGAAGCAAGTCGCTGGTTGGTGCGCATGCGCTCCCCTACCCAGAAGAGTCAGATCACGTATACGGTATATATGTGATCTGGAGCAGAAGTGCCACTCTGTAGCAGTAAAACTGCTATAGGGCAGACCTTAAATGGTTAAAGTGTGTACGAAGTTCACAGCACCTGCTTGCATTAACTGCTTGTTTACCATGCCATTTATAAATGTACCTATGTAGACAAGGGGTTAACCTGTCTTGAAATCAGCCCCTGAGAACTCCACTAGGACTGAGAGGGGAAGGGACATCTATAGGAACAAATCCGGCTGTACGGCATTGCACAGTCCTGTAACATTGAGAACTTCCTGAGAAAAAAAGTAATGGTCTCAAAATGCTGGAGTGAATCCTAGTCCAGGCTGAGAAAATACATTATACTTACCTGTCCTGCTGCCTACATCGCTGATCTTTGTTCTCATTAACCAGCTATAGTGGCTGAAGAATCCCTTTCATCTGATATCCATCTGAGAGTATTGGATTCATAGTCCCTACCGACTATTGAGGTTCCCTCTGCTGGCTCCAAAATTACTGTAGGACAAAGTTGATGTTTGCAACAGGGTGGGTTTAAGACTTCTGTTAGCAGTCACTTAAAGTGGTCACTTAAAGTAAAGGCTGAAGGTTTTCTACTTTCATGCATTCTATCTTCAGTGTACAGCTCCCCCCTCAGCCCCCACCTAAAATGTACCTAAGCCCGATCTCAATCCAGCGATGTGCACGAGACCCAAGGCTCTCCTGGGTCTCTACCTCCTGATTGGCTGAGATGCCATTGGCTCTCGCTGCTGTCAATAAGAGCCAATGAAGCGGGATAATTGGGGGTGGGGTTGAGCCGTGTTCTCTGTGTCTTATGGACACACAGAGCCAGCTCGGAAGCGAGCACGCATGAGTGCCCCCCCAGCAAGCGGCTTGCTATGGGTGTACTCGGCAAGGGTGAAGGGTCCAGAGCGCCGTCAGGGGACCCAAGAAGAGGAGGATTGGGGCTGCTTCATGCAAAACTGGACAGAGCAGGTAAGTGTAGGACATGTTTGTTATTTTTTTTAAATAACAATTTTTCCTTTACAATCACTTTAAAGTGGTTGTAACCCTAAAAAAAAAGATCCTGCTCATTTAAAGCAGTATATACAGCATAGCGCTTATGTGGTGTCATTTGTCCCCCTCTATGCTGTAAAATACCTGGTTGATACTGCCTGTTCCTGTGTCCTCCTTAGTTTGCTGAGCACGGTAATCATGGCTGTGCCTCCGCTCTCTCAGGCCCACAGTCTTTCCCACTCTCCCCCTCCCTCCCTGCCTGTCAGCTCAGGAGTCTGTATGTGAGCCATCTCCTTCCTGCCCCTCCCCTCCAGCTACTATGACTGTAAAATCACTAATGTCAAATCCTGGAAGCCCCTCTGTTACAGAAAGATTTACTGTGCAGTGTCTGTGTTTTATAAATGATGCAGCAAAATGCCTTATTTCAGAGAGCCCCCGTGCACTCTCGTGACCTCCCCCCGCTTTCCTCCTCTCCTCCTGACTGATGTCAATAGGGAATCTCAGCCCCTCGCACTGTAGTCCTCAGATCGGGGAAGGAGATCGCTGGGAGGTCACATGAGCACACAGCGGGCTCTGAAATAAGGTATCTTGCTGCATAATTTAAAAAAAACACAGATACTGCACAGTATTTCTTTCTGTAAAAGAGGGGATTCCAGGATTTGGGATTAGTGACTTTACAACCACTTTAGGACAACCAGGGTTTTTTTTTTTTTTTTTTTAGAGCAAATAGGTGCAGGAACTCCTCCTTTCCGACCCCTTTTCTCCACCCCTTCCCACCTCTGAGTACTCTTCCTTGGTTCCACCCCCTACCCACCTCCCCTTACTGTCCTTTTAGAGAATACAGAACCAAGTATTATTTTGTGATGATAAGTCATTTGTATGGAATATGTTCATGATAACAAGAAAAGCAGTAAAATAGTTTCCCTGCAGCCAGTCACAATAGAGCCCCCTGTAGCAAAAATAGATCCCCTCAACAACAATGGACAACCCGAAACAACCCTCCCTGCAAGGATAACAAATCCCTCAGCAACAATTGATCCCTGGTAGCAACAACAGATCTCCCCACAGCCAGCATCAGTAGACTCTACAGCAGCCAGCAACAATAGACCCCTCCCTAAACAGTAGATCTCTCCCAGAGATACCTGACCCCCCCAGCAATATAAGATCCACCCCCATCAACAATAAGTCCCCCACTAGAAACAACAACTCCCCCTGCAAAAATGTATCCCCTCCAGCTAGAATAGATTCCCCAACTGCCAGAATCAATAGACCCTGCAGCACACCCCAGTACCCCTTACCATTACATGTAGTCAGTGCTGGAGGTGGCGGAACTGCGTTCCCTCACATTCCCGCTGAAAAAAAGCCCTGAAGACAACATTTAGGCCTCATGCACACAGTACATTTTTGCTATCTCTCCTAGATGCCTTTCCTCCGGACAGCTGTGTTTTGGCAGAAAAAATGGTTGAAACTTGTAAATGCATGAAATGTGCTTAGGCGTGTTTTAGGCAGGCAAAGTGCTTGGGAGTTAATTAATTTCATTGACCGGACTAATAATTTAATCTGTCCATAGAAATTATTTAATGCTCAAACGCTAAACGTGACGAACGTTAATGCGCGTTTAGACACGGTAACGTGTTTACATGCCCAGATGTTTTTTGTCCACAAAACACTCCTGCTCCTGGATGCACTGGCAGTGGGTATTTTTCTGCCTTTAAACTCCTCTAAATGCCTATGTGTGCATGGACACATAAGCTAACATGCAGAGGCATTTAGAGGTAAAGAAAAAAAAAAAACACCAGATGCCCCTAGGAGCAGCATCAAAAACATCCAGTGTGCATGAGGTCTTACACTTTACAGTTCAATGCTAAAATATTTTTGTTTGTTTCTATGAGAAAATAACTATTGCTAAAAATTGTATTTATTAGTAGCAAAAATTTACAAAAATACAACTTTGTTACCATATTTTTACTAAAGTAATAGGTAAAAAAAAAAAAAAAAAAAGATTAACTCATTGTCAATAACGGATCATTTTGATTAACCACCTATATTCCCCAAGACACAGAATATTTGACCAACCCTCCTTTATCTTCCACCCCTCCCTCTCCTTTTCTCTTCTCTTTTCAGAACCCTCAGATGATGGATGCTGCAAGTTGTCATGATGAACTGGGAAAGAATCTTCCTGCTTTTGAGAAGAAATTAAACATCTTGCATCGAGATAAAAACAGAAATAGTGGAATACAATAGAGTGTCAGGAGGAGCAGAAAAATACAGATCAGGTAAGAAAAAGGTTATCGGTTCTAAATAATTTGACGTATTTTTGACTTGTGCTGGATTATATATTGGACTTTAACTTATTACATTCTTGAAATAATTTAAGCCCTACCACATCATTTTTTTTAATTGCATCTGGCAAAAAAGATGCACATATTTGCAATTCATCATTTAATTAAATATAATGAGCTGCTAAGATTGTCAGTTGATAGCTGCCTTCATAAATAGTAACTATTTAAATCACTCATGCGCCCAAACAAGAGAGCCATTCCCTTTTCATATAGTGCTTGAGATCTTTGTTTTCCCTATGGACCAATATGTCTTAATTGGTAGAGACAATATAACAAATGTATTGAACAGCATGCTTTTAATATATGATTTATAAAAGCATATGGCAGAATAAATAGAAGCAGAGTTTTAGAAAGTAGAATTCTTTGTATATTCGACATGCTATGAGCATTATTCTAAAACAAATTAGAACAATAAAGTATGATTAATTATAGTAGTAGTAGAAGTATTGATAGTATTAATATTATTTTTAACCAATTTGTTTTCTTTGTATTTTTTTTATTATTGAGGTAGATATGTAATAATTTAATATACACATAGGGACATTGTGTATGCGGGTCTGTGTTCTACAACATATGTATATTACAGTATATGTTATATTTAACGTAGAATACTATAGAAATATTAGAACATATAAGATACATACTTTTAATATAATGAATAAAATAAATATAAATCTTTTGTCACTTTCATTCCTAGATCTAATAACAAAAATAATAATAATAGTATTAACATAAAATTATTCAGGACTTCTATATAAGAAAACAAAAAAAAAACAGTTCTTCTGCATATTTTAGATTTAACAATGGGAATCCATTTATCATTGCTCTAATAACTGTTAAAGTATTGATATTATTATCATATGCTATCCTTGTGTTTGCTTATAGTATTTTTGTTTTAAAAACTAAAATGTATGTGCTATATTGTACCGAGTATATCATGTATTATATAAAATTATATACATTGTTTTAAACATACATAAATGGATAATATTATAATATTGTATTTTGTTAATCATTTAAATTGATATCACTAACATTTTAAGATTTACTAAAATAATATATTTTACCACACAATATTACCAAAACAATAACAAGTGCAATGCAAAATATATGTAACAAAGCTCATATTGCATTAATTATTTAAGCGTACATTTAAGAAAAACATTATAGAAATATATCTTGTTCATTTGGTTACATATTAAATGAAACATTGTGGGTAATATATATAATGTATGTTTCTTACCAGTTACCTAAGTAATAAAGTTAGTTTTTCACTTAAATTTACTGTTTAATTACAAACTTGCTGGAGCTAAATAACATATAACAATAAATAAAACAGGTCTATTCATAAATATTTTTACTCAAGATTCACACAACTTTCCCCTAGGATTTACACATTTTCCCAGTTAAATACAATTAGAAAATGTGTGAATCTTGTGTAAAATCTTGTGCAAAAGCAATAAGTAGATAGATTCAATATTTAAACTCAAGATGAAATTGTAATAGTATTAATAATAATAAGTATTAATAACATCAACAACTAATAATAATAATAATTGTATTATTCTGTATGAGCATGTATTGCAATTTGTGGTCTGCCTTACCATTAAATACAAATGTCACCTCTATTTACTAATATTTATTAATATTGTTAGCAATTATTTTAACTAATATTAATAACAGAATAATAACAAATAATAATACTAATAATGTAGTGTAGCATTATATGAGTATTTATTGCATATTGTGATTGTGATCTGCGTTTCCTGTAAATACAAATGTCACCGCTGTTTGTAATTCATTAAAAGGATACAAATTTAATTAAAAATCATTATTATTTTTTCCCATCAAATTACATGGTATCGAGCACTTGACATTTGCAGTATTCCTGCAGCTTTGCACCTCTTTATTTATTTTTTTACTTTGACTTCTCCTTATAACCCAACATTTTATAAAAAATGTATTTCTAGTTGTACACACCTTTGTCACTTTAATTGTGTGTCTACCTTTAGTCAGTATAGTGGGCTATTACTACCTGTTAAATGCAAACTAGCAGCTTAAATAATATTTTATAAAAAATAAATTGAACTATTAATCTTACTTCTTATTTGCATATTCTTCAAGACTACCCATATACATAACATGATTGGAACAGGAAATGGTCATGTGTTCATAGTCACACTGTGACCTCTGCAGACACCCCTTATTTGACCAATTTCAGGGGAGAGACCATTTGACGAATGTATTTTCCTGGGGAATCGTCGTTGTTTACCTAGATAAGGCTGGCCCTGGTGCTGTCTGATTAGTGAATAAGCATTCATTTTTTTGCTGAAAATAATATGCATATACATTGTTAATATTGTTTGTAAATCAAATCTATCTTCTATTAGCCTAAGGGCTTATCCACACAGGAGGGTTTATTATCGTGCTACTGAACATTTTAACTGCTTTTTATCATTTATCACATTTGTAAAGTGTTGACATCAGTGTAAAAAATGCCAACACACAATTAAATGTAATTAATGAATTTAAAGAAATTTAGCCCCCAATTTCCTCTGCTTTTCAGGTATTAAATTTAAATAAAAAAACACTTAGAATGAAGACAGAAAACACTCCATCCTCATGCCGAGAACATACATCATTCCTTGGAATTGGTAAGTGGCCCAGATTGGGGGTTCTGATTTGTTGCATACTTATTCGGGCCAGGGACTTAAAGAGCATGATAAACATAGAATCAGCCTAACAGCCAGGTAGCTAGCTTTTACATATGGAAGTCAGGAACATTATTCCACTATATCAAAATTTCTTTAAATGGGGCATAACGCCCTAATATGTTGGATTTGTAATGGAAGCAATAGCATTTGCATAACTACAGTTTTTTTTAAGGAATCCTGAATTGAGAAAATACATAGGCTGCCATTGCTGACCTTGCTCTCTAAAAAAACATGCTAGTTTCCTGAATGCCAAGCTGAGCCCTTGCCTTCTGTATTTTTTAAGTCACTGACTCAGAAGAAGTATGAGGATGAGGAGTTATAACTTTTCTGAGTTGCATACTTGTTCCAGGTTAGTGTCTCGGGAAGTATTTAACCCAAAGATAACAAGGAAACTAGTATTTTCAGATGGAGGTCAGCAATAGCACCCTTTATATTATACAGGCAATTCTAAACTTGACATAAAATACTCTATTTATATCTGAATTTTTAATGTAGCTGATTTATTGCAGACCATTGTTAACCAAAGGGGGTTTTTATTATTCACAATACAAAAAGTTATTTATCCTCCTAATAGCAATTTCTCATCTAAGCCATTCCTACCCAACCCAAGACTAAAAATAAATAAATAAAAAGATTTGGCTTTACATATGCTTAAATATTGACTTGGAGAGAAATCTAGGCCCTCTATACGATCTGATCCTTTTATCCATGGGTATTAAGCTCAGATGTAGCTAATCAATTAACATTTTGAGTTCATCATTGAGAGTCTACCCAGTTTTGTTTAGCATGTTTCCTCTAAATAAACTCATAGCTGAAAATGGGATGGGACACCACAAATGGATATCTTTTATCAGTATATGATGGAAAATAGATTACTATTCATCACCATTTCCAGGAACAATAAATTCCAATTAACATGAACATTTAAAAAGAAACACAAAAACCGTAGCTTGGAAGAGGTTCAGATGGTGCTGAAGCTAGCTTTATTTCCAAACACCAAATATGGTGCCTGCACCACTAGCTTCAGACCTGAAGCCAGGGGTTCAACCCTTTTCTGTACAAGATGAAGATTGACCTTTAGAATATTGTTTCAAGCACAGCTCTGTTTTGAATAAGTTAGAAATCAATATATGCCTTTGAGGTAATGCTGGCCACACAGGGGGAGTTTTATTTTAAATCCGATATGTTAGATAGACATCTAGCAATTGTTATTTGTGAGGGTCTGCCTGATTGGGTATGATTAAATTCCCAACTTCAGCCCAAAACTTTACTTGTTTTTGGATATAGAAGAAAAAGGTTTGGAGCCATTTCCTTTTATTATCATCTACTGTATGTTCTATTTTGTGGAATTTTCTTCACTCTTTTTCCTGTAGAATCTCCCCAAAGTGATGGAAATGCCCTTTTAGACAGTGGTCATCAGAACAAGTGTCTTTTTTTAGAAGATGTCCCTTCTATTTTGTACACCCTGTGACACAGAGCATCTTCAAACTCATTCTGGTTATTCTGGTACCTTCAGGTGATTGGACACTGGCAAAAAAGAAAAGAGGGGAAGTCCCCTACCAGACATAACACTTCCTCATTAGGTCAAGCTCCATTTAATTTGCTAGTGTCTTATGTGTTACCTGAACTCAACTGCTGCTATTTGGTAGTCAGATTCCATCTTTGTGTATTCTGAGGGATCAGTGAAGGGTCACACAGCTTCCATCTCTTGATGGATCTGACAATGTACTGTATTTCTCAGGCTTATGTCTTAAAGGGTGAGATTCTAACTTTTCCGATGAAAACCCATTCTACTAGGAGTGTTGGGACTTCCTTGGCTATTCATCATTGGGCTTCAGTAGCTCAGGTTTGCAAAGCTGCCACCTGGGCTTTGGTTCATCCCTTTACTAAGTTTTACCAAGTGGATGTTCCTGCTGCTGAGGATGCTTCTTTCAGTTGGCACGTCTTGCTGGTGACTGTGTGAGGTTGTTACCTTTTTGTGATTGGTAGTTGGTTTCTGTGTGCCCTCCCCTCATTTCATTTCTTTAGGATGTCCCTATTGGTATGAATTTGACAATGCTCAGTGTCATAAAGAGAAAAAAAATGGCTTACAGGTAATCAAAAATCTGACTTTTTCCTCTCTTTCAGTTCTGGTGGTCATAGGACAAACAGAGACAATGTCCCAAATAAGGATACAGACAACAATAGAACCTGGCTGGAGCTATAATCCTTCTGTATGCTATCCAAAACAAACAAAAAAAAGGAGTGACTTTACTGGCAAACATTAACAGTATAAAATTAACAAAATCGCTTTCTTAGCTGAAAGTGGTTCTAAAGTCAAAAGTTTTTGTTTGTTTTTTTACCACAATGCATTCTGTGCATTAAGGTTAAAATCCTTTCACTAGGCCCCCACACATCCCCACACACTTACCTGAGTCCTGTGCTGATCTGGGGCTGTGCCTGTCTGCTGCAGCTGCTCTCCCCTCTTCCTCTATTCACTGGAGGCTCTGAGAGCAATGGGAGACATTGACAGCTGCTGCTGTCAGTCAAAACCAATGAGGAGCGAAGGGGGGCGCAACCCATGGTGTTTGTGTTTATGGAAACACACAGCCTGGTTAAGGAGCATGCGTGCATGAGTGCCCCCTCAGTACATGGCTTGCTGACGGGGCACTCAAAGAAGAGGAAGAGAGGACAGCGCTGGCGGGGGGCCTCAGAAGATAAGGTAAGGGACCACTCTGTGCAACATCTTTGCACAGAGCAGGTAAGTATAAGTTATTTTTTTATTTTATGAAGAAGAGTACCTTTACAATCACTTCAAGGGAGTGCATAACAAATAACTGGTTATCCTGACAGTTACCTGCTAATAGTGTTCTTTCTGGTCCAGGCTGACAATTCTATTCTGTTGCTATTGAAATGGCTGATCTCTCCAGTGTTATTAGCACCTGGAAATTGTGACACTTAACTTCATTAATAAACTCTGGGCCCATCCAGTTGCCTATTGCCATACTCCAACAATGCTCAGAGATGAGAGGAACATACAGTAAATCTGGTGTGCATGCGCTAGTATTCACTCTAACATCCCTGAGTGCAGAGTCATTTGCCTCTGGTATGAACTTTGAAGACACATTTCGTCATAGTGCTTATACCTACAGAGAGAGGAGGCCAAGGCCAAGTTGAACAGATATGCCAAAGGGCTTTGCCCAGCCTTCAAGTTCTGGCAGAGCCCTTCGGCACATCAGTGTGCACGCAGTAGGTTTCCCATGCATGCACAAAGGTGGCTAAGGCTTGGGACATCCATATTACCCTGTGTTTGCACATGCACAGATATTTGCGGAAACCAACATTTCCGCACAGGGCTCATTTAGGACCTGGAACCCTGCAAGACATTTGCACATGCACAAGGGAGTGGGGATGCAAAGGTGAGAAAAGCTAAAAATGTCTCACAGACAATGACAGATTGATTGTATTGTTATGCTTGGTCTTAAAGTGACACTAAATGCTGGTTAAAAAAAAAAAATCTATTTTATTATGAGTTAAGTATTTTTAACAACCCCTCCCCCCCCCAAAAAAAAAACCCTTCTATTGCTCTCAGACCCTTGCAAATCTCCAAATTCTTTTTTTTCTACTGCTGTAATCTGAATTCCCGATAGAGGGTGACTATGTTAATTCTCCATGGTCCCACTGTAAGTGGGAATATAACCACTCTATAGATGGAAGAGCTTTCACTCTTCCAGTTCAGTCTTCCTATCTTTCTGATGCAAGCCATATATGGGTCGAATTATGAACAAATTTTCTTTTGAAAATCAGAAAATTTGTGCATTTTGTAATCCGATTGTGCCACCATTGATTTAGAAATTCTACCAACCAAGCCTTTAGTTTCACCTTATGTTCTACAGAAAAGAAACTTCATGGCTGGGAATTTTCTATTTCTTTCCAGGTCACAGCTCATGTGCATTACTTTTTCAATTATATTTCTTGCACGGTTTTCCCACCATTGATTAGAAATGCGTTAATTTTTCCATAAATTTCCAACATACCCAATCACTCAAATTCAATGGCTGCATGAAAATCATCCGTTGCTGCGGCCCACTAATGGTGGGAAATTCAAACTAAAATTCTTAGTTATGATTTTCAAAAGAAAATTAGTTTAGAATTCAATCCATGTATGGCCAGCTTTAGTAGAAACTGGAACACAGAAGAGTGAGCAGGAACACCAAACATTCTAAGGTGCACAGAAGTTGGGAATCATGACAGGAAGATCTCACTCTTGTTGTCAGCCCCAAAATCTGCACTAAGATCTAATAGCATTGGGCTACTGTTGGCAAAAAACAGTGTGCCGTCCTGTTACTTCAGTACTAAAAACGTTGTCTTGGTTGCCATTGAGAATAGTCATAAAAAAATGAAAATACACTTATTTTTGTTTTACATGTACAAGAGTCACATCAAGGAGTTAACACTACCAAGGATACAAAGCTGAAACTCCTTGCAGTTGTGTTTGTACAGAAGATTGACTTTATGAAGGTCAAGTTTAGCCATGTGTACATAGGATGGATAGTCTCTCTGCCTCCACATTTCAAATGCTTCATCACTGACTTTGAAGGTATGCCAGAGATGAGCTACTAGATAAAATCAGATTCAAAACTACAAACTCTGATTTCCTGTGGTAAACAGATGTGTTTGAATTTTACACTTAAAAACAGAGAATCGAGTGGTGACATTGAAGGTCACTAAGTTAAAACTATAAAAACTAAAGATATACATTTTCTATGTAGTGCTACCTCTGAAGGAGCCCCTTGGTAATTTGGATTCTCTGTTCTGCATGTCGACTCCAAAAACAACCTCAGCCCCTCTGGCACACCTGGTTAAGTAAAAGTTACTGCATGCACTTATAGGAACATGAGTATGGATACCTTTAACTTGGTTGTGAATTAGCACCGGGCAACAGACACAAGACAGTTTAGTGGTAAATTAACTCAATGTATTGATACGAGTTCAAGTAAAAGGTGGTTTGAGCATAAACGTGCACACAGAATGTAGGCTCAGACACAGTCTGCTAGACAGTATAATTACTATGCCAAAGTAACTTTGAATAGAGTTCTGTACCACTAGACTGGGATTAACTCGTGAATCAGCAAAGTCAGCAATAAACAGTGCATATAAGCATTAACTGCAAAGTCAGCAATAAACAGTGCATATAAGCATTAACTGCAATATGAAGAATAATACTATAACTAGTCTAGAATGCACTCTAGGAGGATGGCTAGGATAAGGTGACAAGTCCCCTAAGAAGTACCTCTTAGCATACGCAATAAGCAAAGCAAGGTCTCTGTGAAGGGGCAGTCTTTAGTCCTCTTCAGCCAGCTAGCACTTGGGGGTCCAATTGTACCATTGGTGTATATGAGAATAGTCCCAGTTAAGCCTGCAGGTAGCAATAAGGCTACTAGATGGCAATATGGTCAGTTCGTAAAGGGCTCAGTCTCTCTATCAGCAGATAGTAAATCTCCACATCAGCAGCTCACCAGTCCCAGCGATATTGCAGCTCACCATCCAGTCACACAGTGATTAATCCACTATCTGCTCTGCACCCTGGTGACTCTGGCTGGACTCGGCAATCTGGATCCTGCCCAGGCTGCTGACATGCAGCAGTCATAATGCCCATTGAACAGCGATGTGCACTCTCCAGTCTCCCTCATGGCAAAAGGGAAGCTGTGTCCTGTCCAGCTTGAAAAAAATGCAGCTCCTTCCCCTCCTAGCAATCTCCCTCTGGGAAATGCAGTTAAAAAGCTCTTTATTACAATAGACTCTCCCTCCTCTGGACTACAGTACCCACAGTGCAGTGCTTTATGACTTAATCTATTGAACTCTTCCTGCTCAGCAGCTCCCTCCTCTCACTGATATAGCTGTTAACCACTTCAGCATTGCAAGACAGGAGCTGCAAAGAGCAGCTGCAGCCAGTGTTTTACTCACTGTCCATTCTTAGCCAAACACCTATCTACATTTAAATGTGGTTACAAGTCCATTTAACACATACAAAAGTTCATGTTCACAGTAACTACCCCATAGAGAGCATGCAGTTAGTGTTATGGGGTCTAGCAGGTCAAGTGAAGAAATATTGCCTGGCTGCATATTGATTTATCTGGGTAGCATTTGGTAAAGAAGCTGGTAGCAGATACGCACATTCAACTGGACTTGTCATGTAATGTTGAAGATGTTTTGCTTCTTGTGGATCAACTTCTTCAGTTGTATTGAGTGTCAGAGACACTCAGGGCATTTATAGCCACAAGGGCATCTTAGTCACCTTAATCCAATCACCCTAAAATGTGTCAAGACACATGCTGATTGTCCAGAACATAATGAGAGGTATATAAGTTTGTGAAGCCATCCTCTTCTAACATGATGTGAGGTATAAACATTTGTGAAGCCACCCTCTTTTAATTAGATAATGCAATCCCATGATGCCAAGAAGTATGGGACAGGTGTTCATCATTCCAGTTACATGGCTGAAGGTGTGAAAGGTCAAATAACTTGGGTGGAGATCTCTCTTGACACATTCTATGGTGATTGGATTACAGTAACTCAGTTAGATATGTGGCATGTTACTGACTTTCTTTAAGGCTGGGTTCACACTGGTGTGCGGTGCGGCTAAAAGCAGGGGTCCGGTGCGTCCCTGGTCTGCGTTTTAGGGTTGAATCAGGCCCGAATTGTTGTCTGGATTCGGACCTCAAACGGACCAGAGCTGTGTGAACCGGCTCCATTGAGAGCCGGTCACAGTCTCCTGACATGTGAATGGATGCAGGGAAACCCACATCCAAATCGTACTAGTTTGAATCCAGCCTAAAACCTAACACAAACTTTTCATCACACATAGTAGACAATCTAGAGGAACACTGCTCCTAAGCACACTCGTCCTCCCCGCCAACCTGAAATACAGCTCTGGGTGCCTGCCCACGAGTACATCCCTGCTTCCTCCACAAGACTAATCCAAACACTGATGGGCTGCACTCCAGAATGGTCACTGTATTCAAATCTTTATTGCAAAAAATAACGCATTTCACCCAAAAAGTGCTTTATCGTAGAATAATCATGATGTCCACTGAGATTTTTGTGTATAGAGCCATATTAATGCTAGAAAATGTGAATAGCCCAATTGAAAACTGCAGCATAATCTGTCCTGATGTGCAGAGATGTTAAAGAATCTCTAAAGTTATTTTTTAATTATTTTATTTTTTTTAAAAAGAAGGAAATGGAAGGTTTACTTTTTAGCTCTTTGTTACCCTTAGACCCCTTTCACACTGGGGCGTTTTTCAGGCGTTTTTAAAGTGCTTTAGCGTTAAAAAAGCGCCTGTAAAGCGCCTGAAAGAAGCCTCATCTGCAATCCCAAAGTGAAAGCCCGAGCCCTTTCACACTGCCAGCGCCCGAAAAACGCTGATAAAGCGCCGCTTAGGACCCTTTTCACACTGGGGCGTTTTTCAGACGTTTTTCGGGCTCTGGCAGTGTGAAAGGGCTCGGGCCATCGGCGCACCCAGCCCGGTGGCAGAAACACGAAAGCGCTGCAAAGAAGCTGCTTGCAGGACTTTTTTTGACGCCCTGCCAGCGCAGCGCCCCAGTGTAAAAGCACTCGGGCTTTCACATTGGGGTTGCAGATGAGGCTTCTTTCAGGCGCTTTACAGGCGCTTTTTTTTAACGCTAAAGCGCCTGAAAAACGTCCCAGTGTGAAAGGGGTCTAACTCACTGTGATACCAGGTGAGTAGTGCGACCACGTGATCCGGATTGCCTGGGACTGTCTCGCATTTTGCAGGTCTGTCCTGTGTCCCGGGCACCTTCATTCTGGGACAATACAGTGTCCAGGATGAAACTGACACAGCCACCCTGCACAGTGCATTCTGTGCCCTGATTAGGTAAAGCTTTGCCCAATCAGGGTGCAGTAAAAGCTGGTTGTTAAGGAGAGGGGACAGCTGAATAATAAAAAGAAAAATTGCATACCTTTTGGGTCTGGTATGAATTTTTAGGGGAAGCCTTTGCCAAAACTTAAAAAAATGGCGTGGGGTCCCCCCTAAAATTCATACCAGATCCTTATCCAAGCATGCAGCCTGGCAGGTCTGAAAAGGCGGGAACGAGCGAGCGCCCCCTCTCCTGAACCATACCAGTCCACATGCCCTCAACATGAAGGGGTTGGTGCTTTGGGGCAGGGGGGAAGTGGTTGAGGGGGTCTGCAGGTGGGGGCTTATCGCAATCTGGAAGCCACCTTTAACAAGGGGGCCCCAGATCCCCCCTATGTAAATGAGTAGGGGGTACATAGTACCCAGTATGCACCAGTCCATGACATTACAAGTGGGCGATGCCACCAGGTGAAATCACCAGGTGGCCCCGCCACTTACCTATATAAGAACTGTCAAACGGCAAAGCCTGCAGTAGGCGGCCAGTGTTCATGGACGACGGGATTGTTTTTTGTTTTTTTTGGATCGGTTTGTTTTTTGCGGCGGGCGGTGTGATTGACGATGGCTTTACATCGGGGGCACTGTTTTTTTATTTTTTAATAAAGGAATTTTCAAAAACATGTTTGTGTGATTTTATTACTTTTTTACACTTTTTTGGGTGAATGAGTAGGGGTACTATGTACCCCACACTCATTCACAGGGGGGGCGGGATTTGGAGGCCTCCTTGTTAAAGGGGGCTTCCAGATTCTGATAAGCCCCCTGCCCTCATACCCCTACAACCACTGGCCAGGGTTGTGGGGATAAAGCCCTTGTCCCATCAAAAAGCACCCACCCCCCCATGTTGAGGGTATGTGGCCTGGTATAGTTCATGGGGGGGGGGGCGCTCTCTCGTTCCCCCCCTTTCCTGACATGCTAGGCTGCATGCTCAGATAAGGGCCTGGTATGGATTTTGGGAACGACCCCATGCCTTTTTCTTTTTTTTTTAATAGCCTGGTGCCAAATTAAATGTCAATTTAAATGTGTAATGAGTCATTTTTTTTTCTTTAGAACTGTCATTTATGCTGCAGCATGTTCTATGCATGCTACAAATGCGCCACTTTGCAGGCAGACTAAAGGGGACCCCCATGATGTAAAAAATGAACTGCTGTCACTAAGTGACTTTGTTAAAGCAGATGCATATTGTATACCACCTGTCTAAACTGGTGACCACTGTTTGCTTTTGTTTTTCCAAAAATTGGCAAAAAAAAAGGTATAAAAAAATCATCTATTTTTGGGAAGGGGGCTTCCCTGAATGGCAGTTTGTAAATGTGGTCACCCTACAGGTTATCATTGTCTCAAAACCAAAGCAACAGGTAATGGTTTATATATTTAATAGTAGTAGTAGAAATATACATGATTTATAGTATATAGCGCTAACAGTTTGCACAGCGCATTCTTAAATAAAGGGACACAGAAGAATTACAAAACAATTTAATATCTCAGGGTCCTGCTTGTGAGAGCTTACAAACTAAAATAATGTAATTTATTTCACAAAACGAATCTGCTTTTCAAATTAAAGAGCAGTAGCAGTTATAAAGTTATATCTCATGGACCCAGTAGCATTTAAAATGCATGCATTGCTTTAAAAAGAAATCTCTATCATTTTCAGATCAAAAAGTGAATGAGATGTGTGCCGGCTGCAGCAACCCCATTTCTGACCGCTTCCTTCTGAGAGTAAATGACAGATTATGGCACGAATGCTGTGTAAAGTGTGCCGTGTGTTTACAGATCCTTTCTGGAACATGCTACTTCCGCAACCGTCAACTTTACTGCAAGGAAGACTATGAAAAGTAAGAAGAATTTATATTCTCATTAAGAATTACTACAAAGTGTCTGCAGCTACAGAGGTTAATGATGATTTATTTTAAAGTGTATTTACTTCTTGTTAAGAATTTGTTAATTTGAGTAGCCACAGCCTGTTCTACTTAAAATGTAGTCCTGCCTTCTTCCTCTTCTTCTTACCTTCTTCTTCTTCCTCTTTTCTTGTCATATGTTCAGTGGATTTCAGCCATGATTGGCCATGTCATAAAAACTTAGATAAAATAAACACCAAAATACATTTTGGGAGAAAGGAGATTTGTTGCGTGACTGGAGATCAGATTTAACCACTTGCCCACTGGGCACTTAAACCCCCTTCCTAACCAGACCAATTTTCAGCTTTCAATGCTTTCATATTTTAAATGACAATTACTCAGTCATGCAACACTGTACCCATGTAACATTTACATTTGTGTCCTTTTTTTCACACAAATAGAGCTTTCTTGTGGTGGTATTTAACGTCTTCCCTACCCGGCCATAGACAAATGACATCCACAGATGGGATCCTGGGTGGACGTCATATGATGCCCTCGGGTTCGCGGCCACCGGGCACCCGCGATTGCCCGTTAACCGGGCCGGCCCGTGGATCTGTGTGTGTAAACACACAGATCCATGTCCTGTCAGCTCAGAGGAGAGCGATCTGTGTTCCCAGAACGGAGGAACACTGATCGGTCTCCTCCCCTTGTGCGTCCCCTCCCCCTACAGTTAGAAGCATTCCCTAGGAAACACATTTAACCCCTCCCCGCCCCCTAGTGGTTAACCCCTTCACTGCCTGTCACATTTACACAGTAATCAATGCAATTTTATAGCATTGATCGCTGTATAAATGTGAATGGTCCCAAAAATGTGTCAAAAGTGTCCGCCATAATGTCGCAGTCACGAAAAAAAATTGCGATCGCCGCTATTACTAGTAAAAAAAAAATAAATAAATTTTTTTTTTTAAATGCCATAAATCTATCCCGTATTTTATAGACGCTATAACTTTTGCGCAAACCAATCAATATACGCTTATTGCGATTTTTTTTTTTTTACCAAAAATATGAAGAAGAATACGTATCGGACGAAACTGAGGAAAAAAATTGTTTTTTTTTTTTTAAAATTGGGATATTTATTATAGCAAAAAGTAAAAAATATTGTGTTTTTTTTCAAAATTGTCGCTCTTCTTTTGTTTATAGCGCAAAAAATAAAAACCGCAGAGGTGATCAAATACCACCAAAAGAAAGCTCTATTTGTGGGGGAAAAAAGGACGTCAATTTTGTTTAGGTACAACGTCGCATGACCGCGCAATTGACGTTTAAAGTGCGACAGCGCTGAAAACGAAAAATTGGTCTGGGAAGGAAGGGGGTGAAAATGCCCGGTATTGAACCGGTTAATAACCACTGGGTTTTTTATTTTTTTGAGCTATAGAAGGCTGAAAATTTTGTTAAAAAACTGCATTTTTCTTTGTTTCTGTTATAAAAATATGCAAATGAGTAATTTTTCTTCATAATTTTTGGCCAAAATTTATACTGCTACAGTCTTTGTTAAAAAGAACCCAAATAAGTGCATATTGTTTGGTCATGGTGAAAGTTAGTGTTCAAGCTATGGTGCCAAACATTGAAAATTGATCATACCTGATGTACAAGCCATGACAGTACAAGTACCCCCCAAATGACACCTTTTTAGAAAGCAGACAGTCCAATGTATTTAGTAGGAGGCATTGTTGTAATTTTTTCCCACAATTCTTTGCAAAATGAAAAGAGGGTTTTTTTCCATTTATTTATTTATTTTTCACAAAATTGGCATATTAACAGGTTATTTCTCACACATAGTATATGCATACTTGCAATTACACCCCAAAATACATTCTGCTACTCCTCCTGAGTATGGAGATACCACATGTGTGAGGCTTTCACACAGCCTGGCTACATACAGAGGCCCAACATGCAGGGAGCACCATCAGGCGTTCTAGGAGCATAAATTACACATATAATTTCTAGACTACCTCTTATGCCCTGTATACACAATCGGACATTGATCAGACATTCCGACAACAAAATCCATGGATTTTTTCCGACAGATGTTGGCTCAAACTTGTCTTGCATACATACGGTCGCACAAAGTTGTCGGAAAATCCAATCGTTCTGAACGCGGTGACGTAAAACACGTACGTCGGAACTATAAACAAGGCAGTAGCCAATAGCTTTCGTCTCCTAATTTATTCTGAGCATGCGTGGCACTTTGTGCGTCGGAATTGTGTACACGCAATCGGAATTTAACCAATTGGATTTTGTTGTCGGAAAATTTTATATCCTGCTCTCAAACTTTGTGTGTCGGAAATTATGACGGAAAAAGTCTGATGGAGCCCACACACAATTGGAATTTCCAACAACACAATCCGATCGCACTTTTTCAGTCGGAAAATCCGACCGTGTGTACAGAGCATAACACTTTTGAAGGTTCTGGAGCACCAGGAAACGTCAAAAAATTACCCCATTTTGGAAAGTAAACACCCCAATGTATATTCTATGAAGCATAATGAGTCTTTAGAACATATCATTTTTTTCCCCATTTTTTAAATGTGCAAAGAAAATGAAAACCCATTTTTTTTTTCAAAAGTTGTCCATTTATAAGATATTTCTAACACATAGCATGTACATAGCAAAAATTACACCCCAAAATATATTCTCCTACTCCTCCTGAGTATGGCGATACCACATGTGGGAGACTTTTACACAGCCTGGCCACATACAGAGGCCCAACATGCAGGGAGCACCATCAGGCGTTCTAGGGTCATACATTTTAAATCTAATTTGACTACCTATTACACTTTTGTGAGGCACTGACGGGCACTGTAGTGGCATGGATGTGGCACGGATGAGCACTGATGTGGCAAGGATGAGAACTGATGTGGCACAGATGAGAACTGATGTGGCATTGATGAGCACTGATGTGGCACGGATGTGGCATGGAAGTGGCATGGATGATCACTGATGTGGCATGGATGTGGCACGAGTGATCATTGACATGGTATTGATGTGGCACGGATGATCACTGATATGGCATGGATGTGGCACGGATGATCACTGATGACACATTGATGAGCCATGGATGGGGATGGATGAGCATGGATGAGCATGAATGAGGATGGATGAGCCAGGGATGGAGCTGGGTGAGCATGAATGAGGATGGATGAGCCAGGGGTGGCGCATGGATGAGCATTAATGAGGATGGGTGAGCCAGGGATGGAGCATGGATGAGCATGAATGAGGATGGATGAGCCTGGAATGGAGCATGAATGAGGATGGATGAGACAGGGATATAGCATGGATGAGCATGAATGTGGATGGATGAGCCAGAGATGGAGCATGAATGTGGATGGATGAGCCAAGGATGGAGCATGGATGAGCATGAATGTGGATGGATGAGCCAGGGATGGAGCATGGATGAACATGAATGTGGATGGATGAGCCAGGGATGGAGCATGGATGAGCATGAATGTGGATGGATGAGCCAGGGATGGAGCATGGATGAGCATGAATGCGGATGGATGAGCCAGGGATGGAGCATGGATGAACATGAATGTGGATGGATGAGCCAGGGATGGAGCATGGATGAGCATGAATGTGGATGGATGAGCCAGGAATGGAGCATGGATGAGCATGAATGCGGATGGATGAGCCAGGGATGGAGCATAGATAAGCATGAATGCGGATAGATGAGCATGAATGAGGATGGATGAGCCAGGGATGGGGCATGGATGAGCATGAATGTGGATGAATGAGCCAGGGATGGAGCATGGATGAGCATTACTGTGGATGGATGAGCCAGGGATGGAGCATGAATGTGCATGGATGAGCCAGGGATGAAGCATGGATGAGCATTAAAGCCGAGGTCCACCCTAAAATACATTTATACATTAACATTTTCTTTGAAATAAATTAAAAAACATAGAAAAAAATGTTTTACTTAGCAGAAACCCCTGTTGCCAGGCAGTCTTCCTAATCTGCCTCTTCCTAGTCCGCGGAGCTGTTCCGTCACTTCCTCCTCTTTGGCGAGCTCCCCCGTTGTCTTCTGGGACCTGTGTGTGTCATTTGCAAAGCATCGCATGACTCGCGCATGCGCAGTAGGAAACGGGCAGTGAAGCCGCAAGGCTCCACTGCCGGTTTCCCTTAGTTGCAATGGCGGCGCCAGCACCCGATCTGATAAACAGATCAGCCTCAGGGGGCCGACATCGCGGGCTCGCTGGACAGGTAAGTGCCCTTATTAAAAGTCAGCAGCTACAGTGTTTGTAGTTGCTGACTTAAAAAAAAAAGGCTGGAACACCACTTTAATGTGGATGGATGAGCCAGGGATGGGGCATGGATGAGCAGGAATGTGGAAGCCAAGGATGGAACATGAATGTGGATGAATGAGCCTGGGATGAAGCATGGATGAGCTTTAATGTGGATAGATGAGCCAGGAATGGGGCATAGATGAGCCAGGGATGGAGCATGGATGAGCATGAATGAGGATGGATGAGCCAGGGATGGAGCATGGATGAGCATTAATGTGGATGGATGAGCCAGGGATGGAGGATGGATGAGACAGGGATGGGCACAGATCAGCGCTGTGGGCACTTCAGATCCAGCCCACAGTGCTGATGTACCAACTCCCTTCTCTCCTCACATGCTGTATCGATCGGTGAGGAGAGGGGAGGAGCCGAACTGGACATGGTCACGGTCATTGGACGGAGTGATCACATGGTAAAGGGCCACTGTTATTGGCCCTTTACCAGGATCCGTGACACGCCGGGTCTGGGAGACCAGGTGCTCGCCTCGTCATATGACGGCCTCCCAGAATTTTCCGACCACGCTGTAGCCGTCATTAAATCTATAGCCCTCCTCTGGGAGGTTATGAGAAATTACCCCCCAAACAGGATATTGCACTAAACCTGTAGGTAAATAAGAAAACCAGAACCTTCGCTACATGGAAGAGTGGGTTTGATAAGAAAGTATAGCCAGGTGACTCCACCCAGGACAGGATCTCTGTGAACAGAGGAATTCTCTTCCTGGAAATAATCAGTAATCTAAACAAAGTAATCAGGAGAAAAAGAATTACCGCAACCAGCATATAACATTAACCGTAAGTTAGTGCACATCAGAATAGATTTAACCGGGACTTTTTTTCTCAGAGAATAGGTGCAGGAACTCCCTTTTTCGAGTCACCCCTTGTCTCTGACCCCTACTCACCTCTAAGCACTGTTCCGTGATTCCACCCCCTCCCCACCTCCCAGTACTGCCCCTTTTAGAGAATACAGAACCGAGTATTATTTTGTGGTGCTAAAAAATTTGTATGGAATATGTTACAAACAATAGAAAAGACAGTAAAATAGATTCCCTGTAGCTAGCAACAATGGACCCCCAGCAACAATAGATCCACCCCAGCAACATTAGACTCTCAACAGCCAGCATCAATAGATCCTCCAGCAGCCAGCAACAATAGACCCCTCCCTCAACATTAGATCCCTCCCAGTAATGATTGACCCCCAGCAACAATAGATTCCCCCCGCAAAAATAGATCCCCTCCAGCAACAATTGATTCTCCAGCAGCCAGCATCAATTGGAACCTCCAGCACATGCCCAACACCCCTTGCCATTACATACATTCAGTGCTGGAGGTGCCGGAACTGCGTTCCCCCCACGTTTCAGCTGCAAAAAAGCCCTGGATATAACACAAGCTTTGAATAGGAAGAGATTATTGATAGTACATACAAACAGGCATTATCAGGAAATGGCCTGATAGGAGTCCTGGTGGAATTGTGCACATATACCTGGGTATATATAGTTATTAATAAAGACACCGCTAGATGAATGTTGCAATAAAGTCCAGTTGCAGGGACCCCTGAGCATGATGTAGCATCTGTCTTTATGTCGGAGACCTGAAGACAAGATCTTAAGCCTCGTACACTCGATCGGATTGTTGGCCAAAAAAGCGTCAGACTTTTGTCCGAAGGGCGTGTGCCAGGAACTTCTCTTGCATACAAACGGTACACAATTGCCAGCCAACAAACACGAACGTAGTGACGTACTACGTGGAATTTCAGCTCTTTAGTGCCACCCTTTGGGCACCTTTTGCTAATGTCGTGTTTGGTGAGCATTGATTCCGAGCATACATGTTTGTACTTTGGACTTTTGTGTGATGGACTTGTGTACAAACGATAGGAAAATCTGACAACAGACCGTTGTCCACCGAAAATTTACTAACCTGCCATCCAACATTTGTTGGCGGAAAGTTGGACAACAATTGTCTGATGGAGCGTACTAACGTTCAGATTTTAGGCAAACAGTCTGTCATCACACAATTCCCTGCCGAAAATCCGATCAGGTGTACAAGGCTTAAGGGTCATGGGGAGATCCTCCAACTGTTGTCCAACCAGCCTGGAATGCAGCTTCTCACAGGCAGGAACTGTGGTGTGGCACTGGAACTGTGGCACTGGACTCAGCGTTTTAGTCCCTCACTGCTAGTTTGTAATCTGGAACCGGACTTCTAAGCTAATGATCCTGAAATGGCCACCAAAAAGCTAAACTAGCTCTAGCTTATGCTGATTGTTAAGCCCTAAACTAAAACTAGCCATATATAATTCCAGTCCAAAAGGGACAGGGTTAACAAGAACAACAGGAGCTGCATATAAACTACAGGTATGTTGCAATAAACAGGTTCATCTACCAATATACTGGAAGGTGACCCCTACACATACAGTATTATAGACCTAGCTATATGCAGGCCCGGATTTACTCCCTTTGCCGCCCCAAGGCCGGGTCCTTCAATGCCGCCCCACACACACACACACACACACACACACCACCATTCTTGTCCTTTATCGATGACTGCTACAATAGATCAGTTAAAAACATATCTCCACACACGAGAACACTGAAAATAGCTGACTTTAATTGTACAGACTAAAAATACTTCAGGGTAAGCGCGCGAAGGGTAAGGATTTTTTGCGGGCAATTTTTCAGGGCAATGGCTGGTGTTAGTGCTTCAATCATCCCCGGCACCATGGTTGTTATGGTGTCAGGATGAATGAAACACATTATTTCTATCATTACATTGTAATGTAAAATGAAATAGTTCAACTCACTATAATGCAGAACCATTGGGAGCCCTGAGCGTGTCACTTGCCACTATGCCTGCCACCAGATGGGGATGTCACTTGCCATGCTGCCTGCCACCAGATGGGGATGTCACTTGCCACGCTGCCACCAGATGGGGATGTCACTAGCCACGCTGCCTGCCACCAGATGGAGATGTCACTTGCCACGCTGCCTGCCACCAGATGGAGATGTCACTTGCCACCAGATGGAGATGTCACTAGCCACGCTGCCTGCCACCAGATGGAGATGTCACTAGCCACGCTGCCTGCCACCAGATGGAGATGTCACTTGCCACGCTGCCTGCCACCAGATGGGGATGTCACTTGCCACTATGTCTGCCACCAGATGGGGATGTCACTTGCCACACTGCCACCAGATGGAGATGTCACTAGCCACACTGCCTGCCACCAGACTGAGATGTCACGTGCCACGCTGCCTGCCACCAGATGGAGATGTCACTTGCCACGCTGCCTGCCTGCCACCAGATGGAGATGTCACTTGCCACGCTGCCACCAGATGGAGATGTCACTTGCCACGCTGCCACCAGATGGAGATGTCACTTGCCACGCTGCCACCAGATGGAGATGTCACTTGCCACGCTGCCACCAGATGGAGATGTCACTTGCCACGCTGCCACCAGATGGAGATGTCACTTGCCACACTGCCACCAGATGGAGATGTCACTTGCCACACTGCCACCAGATGGAGATGTCACTTGCCACGCTGCCACACTATGGAGATGTCACTTGCCACACTGCCACCCTATGGAGATGTCACTTGTCACGCTGCCTGGCTGCCACCAGATGGAGGAGGGTGGAACAGCGGTGCGGGCAATGAGAGATGTCATCTCTCTCCCCCGCCGCCGCACCGCTGACATTACTCCTCGATCTTTTCAAAAATGGCGCCGGGCAGCGTAATCACGCTACTGCGCATGCGCCGCCCAGCCGAGCACGTACGAGCTTTCCCGAGCCCGGCCGGGTTCGGAACGGCGCATGCGCAGTAGTGTGCGGCTCGCGGCCATCATTTCTAAGGGCACCGGTGCCCTTAATCGACTCAATGGGCAGCCTGAAGGGGGGGGGGCGGCCGCGAAGTCACCGCAGGAGCGGCGCCGCCCCTGCACCACTGCCACCCCGAGGCCTGGCCTCGGTGGCCTTGTGGCAAATCCGGCCCTGGCTATATGGCACTCTGCATGTGAAATAATACCATGGAGAGGGCAGAAATACCCTGCCTGTCACAAGGATTAAAATATACACTCAGCAGCTGCAGTTAAGCTATTAGATCATAGGAATACTTGCATAATAATTCCTGCTTGGGGTCTAGCAGCATAGCTATCCATGGCCGCTACGGCCACCCCCTATTTATGCCTCCAACCCCTTTCAGGATGCCGGGCACATGAATTACAGTGGCGGGGGTGTTTTTTTGAAGCACCTAATTAGAAACATAGGCTCTAAAAGGCTTCAAAATGGAGTGGACTCGGAGCACAGAGCATTGCGCTCGGAAGCCCACCCAGGTGTGTTAGAAAAGCAAATTAATATTTGCTTTTCTAACACTGAACCTCCTCTCCACCATACAGGAAGTGCGGTTCTGTTACCCGTCACCTGATTGGCTGAAAGGACAGGGGATCCTATTGGATGCCTAGCAGGAGGAAAGAAGAGACGCACGGCAGAAGCATGGAGGACACAGGAGCCGTTGCCTGACCCACAGCTCGCCGCTGCCCATCCCACAGCTCGCCGTCCCCCGCTGCCTGACTCGCCACCAATGGGGTAAGTGCCGGTCAGACAACTAGCGGGCGGGTGGACAGGGGGTTGCTGGTAAATGCAGCTGGGGGGGGTCAGAGTGGCTGCAATTGATGGGCACAGTGGCTGCATTTGATGGGCACAGTGGCTGCAATTGGTGGGCACACAGTGGCTGCAACTGATGGGCACAGTGTCTGCATTTGATGGGCACAGTGTCTGCATTTGATGGGCACAGTGTCTGCATTTGATGGGCACAGTGGCTGCATTTGATGGGCACAGTGGCTGCATTTGATGGGCACAGTGGCTGCAACTGATGGCACAGTGGCTGCAACTGATGGCACAGTGGCTGCAACTGATGGCACAGTGGCTGCAACTGATGGCACAGCGGTTGCAATTGATGGCACAGCGGTTGCAATTGATGGCACAGCGGCTGCATTTGAAGGGCACAGTGGCTGTATTTGAAGGGCACAGTGGCTGTATTTGAAGGGCACAGTGGCTGCATTTGAAGGGCACAGTGGCTGCATTTGAAGGGCACAGTGGCTGCAACTGATGGCACAGTGGCTGCAACTGATGGCACAGTGGCTGCAACTGATGGCACAGTGGCTGCAACTGATGGCACAGTGGCTGCAACTGATGGCACAGTGGCTGCAACTGATGGCACAGTGGCTGCAACTGATGGGCACAGTGAGGCTGCAATTGATGGGGTTTTTTTCAGTATTTTTCAGACTTTTTCAGTTTGTTTGGCCCCCCCAAAAAACTTTGTGCACCAGCCGCCACTGTTTTTAAATGCTAATTTTCAGGAAAAAATACAGTTTAATGAATTTTAGTGCACACAAACACAGCATCAAACCCAATTTTTTAGTGAATTTAAAAAAATGCCGATACACTGAGTAAAAAGATACCTAACATGTCACAATTAAAATTGCATACACCCGTGGAACAGCGATAAACTACGATACCTAAAAATCTCCATAGGCAATGCTTTAAAAGCCTTTACAGGTTATCAGTTTAGAGTTACACAGAAGGTCTGGCACAAGAATTATTGTTCTTGCTCTGACAATCGTGGTAATACCTCACGTGTGGTGAAATCGCCATTTACATATGCATGAAGAACTACTTGCACTTCGCCTTTGCTCGTGAGCACAGGGGAACGGAGGCACTTTAAAAGTTTATTTTCATTTTTTTATTTACATTTATTTTTCTTTACACTGTACCTTTCCGGCTTTGTTCGGGACTCCGGCCAGCCAGGGGACATGCAGGCTGGTGGCTCGGGTCTTTCGGTGGGACGTCCCCTCCCGCTGCTTGCGATAACAACAAAATGGCTGCTTAGCCGCATCAGTTGCAATCACCAGAAAGCCGACCGTCCGCTCTAAAAAACAATGCGGGTTGATGCCTGCAAATGCTTGATGTACAGGTATGTGATTTTGCAGGAAGTGGTTAAATGTATGTTTTAAATGGAAACAGTGTAAATATCTGATCCAGCTTCTTGCAGACCCAGTAAAGCAGAGCTCAGAGAAGGTAGGAGGAGAAGCAGCACAAAGGGTCTGATCTGGTATGCTAAAGTACAAGGTGCATGCTGATTAGAGGGAAGAGCAAAGTAACAAAGCAATGGCTCCCACTGCTGTGCCTGAGCCATTAAGGGCGAAGAAAACAGAGAGAGCCTCTGCTCTTGTGCACAT
The DNA here is from genome assembly GCF_042186555.1 of Aquarana catesbeiana. Lineage (NCBI taxonomy): Eukaryota > Metazoa > Chordata > Amphibia > Anura > Ranidae > Aquarana > Aquarana catesbeiana. The sequence continues at coordinate 635,371,663 of NC_133326.1, forward strand.
CTCTGGATTGAGATCGGGCTCAGGTAGGTATTTAGGGGGGGGCTGCATGCAGAAGGGGTTTTACCTTAAAGTGGTTGTAAACCCCATTCATGAAATTTGACCAAAGCACATATATCTGTAGTGTTTACTTATCGCTATCCAAAGCCGTTTCTCTCTGGTGCTTCTTTCCTCTGTTATCAGCATGAGTCACTGCTGACAAGTTCTCCGACACATGACATCACAGTAGCTGAAAATTTGTGTCGGGGACGGTCCTTAGAGGGAGATTAGCAGGAAGCTTGTCTATTCAGGCTACAGCTCTGCATGTTCCTTTATTCCTCTGCCTATGTGGAAGGGCGATGTGTCCCTTTCCTCCAATCTGCTCTCACACAGTGTAAGCCCAGACTCCTCACCCACTGCTGAATGAGGAAGAAAGATTTCTAACAGGATCTGCACTTTCCAAAGAGAGTAGAAAGAGAAAAAAGCAGATATACAAATAAAACTTATGTACAGTGCCTTGCAAAAGTATTTACCCCCTTGGCATTTTTCGTGTTTTGTTGCCTCACAACCTGGAATTAACATGGATCGTTTTAGGATTTGCATCATTTAATTTACAGAACATGCCCACAACTTTGAAGATGTTTTTTTTTATTATGAAGCAAACAACAAATAGGACAAAATAACAGAAAAAGTCAATGTGCGTAACTATTCACCCCCCTAAAGTCAATTCTTTGTAGAGCCACCTTTTCCGGCTATCACAGCTCCAAGTGGCTTTGGATAAGTCTTTAAGAGCTTGTCACATCTTACCACTGGGATTTTTGCCCATTCCTCCTTGCAAAACTGCTCCAGCTCCTTCAAGTTGGATGGTTTGCTCTTGTAAACAGCAATCTTTAAGTCCGACGACAGATATTCTATTGGATTGAGGTCTGGGCTTTGACTAGGCCATTCCAATACATTTACATGTTTCCCCTAAACCACTCAAGTGTTGCTTTAGCAGTGTGTTTGGGGTCATTGTCCTGCTGGAAGGTGAACCTCTGTCCTAGCCTCAAATCACACACAGAGTGGTACAGGTTTTGCTCAAGAATATCCCTGTATTTAGCACCATCCATTTTTCCCTCAACTCTGACCAGTTTCCCAGTCCCGACTGCATGATGCTACCACCACCATGTTTCACTGTGGGGATGGTGTTCTTTGGGTGATGTGATGTGTTGGGTTTGCGCCAGACATAGCATTTTCTTTCATGACCAAAAAGTTCAATTTTAATCTCATCAGACCAGAGCACCTTCCTCCATACATTTTGGGAGTCTCCCACATGCCTTTTTGCAAACTAAAAACATGCCATTTTGTTTTTGAAAGTAATGGCTTTCTTCTGGTCACTCTGCCATAAAGCCCAACTCTATGGAGCGTACATCTTATTGTCATCCTATGTACAGATACTCCAGTCTCTGCTGTGGAACTCTGCAGCTCCTCCAGGGTTACCTTAGGTCTCTGTGCTGCCTCTCTGATTAATGCCCTGCTTGCCCCGGTCCGTGAGTTTTGGTGTGCAGCCGTCTCTTGGCAGGTTTTCTGTTGTGCCATGTTCTTTCCATTTGGTTATGATAGATTTGATGGTGCTCCTAGGGATCATCAAAGATTTGGATATTTTTTTTTATAACCTAACCCTGACTTGTACTTCTCAACAACATTGTCCCTTACTTGTTTGGAGAGTTCCTTGGTCTTCATGGCAGTGTTTGGTTAGTGGTGCCTCTTGCCTTTCAAAAAGGTGAGTATATGTAATGACAGATCATGTGACACTTAGATTGCACACAGGTGGACATCATTTCACTAATTATGTGACTTCTGAAGGTAATTGGTTGCACCAGAGCGTTTTATGGGCTTCATAACAAAGGGGGTGAATACATACGCACATGCCAATTATCAGTTTTTTATTTCTGAAAAATAGTTTTAGGTATATAATTTTCTAATTTTACTTCACCAACTTAGACTACTGTGTTCTGATCCATCACATATAATTCAGATTAAAAAAACATTGAACTAATAGTTGTAACAAAATAGGTAAAAACCCAAGGGGGGTGAATACTTTTGCAAGGCACTGTAGGAGGGTTTGTTTCATCTCTGTGTATCATCTGAGGCTGTTCACTTCACTGGGTATATGCAAGGGTTTACAACCACTTTAATGCATAGAATGCATTAAGGTAAAAAACCTTCTGCCTTTATAACCACTTTAAGGCTCTTGCATTTTGCCTAGCTGAGCCTGCGTACAGTGCACAGCCCAACATTTACAGGAATGGCCATGCACTGCTGTACTCATGTATACGGCGGTGCTATCATAAACACGAGTACAGCGGCACACATTCATTCATATCAATGATGAGCTCACCTGGACTGCCTGGGTAGAGGAAATACGCCGGAAATTACACTGACTGGGCTCAGCCGAGCCATGTGCAAGAGTCCTAATAAATATGAGACAAGGTTTTAATAAGATTAATTCTGAATGAATTTGCATTATTTCTGATACAAAACCAGAATATCACCAAGATTTTATGATTGTTGCCTTTGAAAAAACATTTGAACATACATTTGGCAATATTTGAACACACACACTTTGTATTGGTATTCATAAACAACAAGAAATCGTTTTCTACTTTTTAGACCGCAGCAAAACAGTAGCATTTTTGACAGGGCAACCCACTAAGAGTAAAGGCAGTTACCCATATCTACCAGTCTTTTATTTTATATTTATATTTATATATAAAAAGATGTGCAAGAAACACTGCGCTAACTAGTAAGAGGGGAGCAGCTACATACAGTGTGACAAAAACAATACAGGAATGGTGAAAAAATGTAGCGCATAGTAAACAAACCAAAATAACAAAATAATGGTGATAAAATATACTCAAGTCCAAAAAGAATAAGTCCCTTAACACAGTATGGTGGACTAAACATGTGGTGAACCAAAAGTCAATAAACCCAAATATCAGATGGATGGGAGGTATAATATCCCACTGTGTATAAACACGGATACAGTCACTGAGGTGGGTGGTTGTATCAAATGTTGGCAAGAAGCTGTGTTGATCCGTGGAAGAAAACCACATCAAACGGAAAACGGCATCAATGAGAAAATGATAAGTATAAACTCTTACCAGATCGAATGGACTCCCCTGTCGGTGACATGGAGTCTTGAAGGCAGTGTGCCACCCAGGGCATGTGGAAAGGTATCCCAACAGTCAGGACCTCTGAGATGGACTCCGCGGAGACCCTGGGGGTCCCCAGGTGGATCCTTGCGGTAGGTACACAAGATAAGAGTCTGGAAGATGGGATGTCTCTCGTATGGCAGAAGCTAAGCATTCACTCCCATCCGGATAATATGTGGAAAGAAAAAATGTGCTTCCACATAGTGCAGATATAAAACTGTGTTTTTATTGCTAAAAAAATCAATACAATAAAAAAGGGTGATCACAATAAAATCAAGGGCAACATGGAGAGAAGTGAACCACCAACTCCAGGTTACAATATTTATAAATAAAATAACTGGTGAGGACCAATCACAAGAGGAAAGAATAACTTAATATCATTGGACCAAAATGATCAGCTGATCATAGAACGAGCAACCAGGTGCAAATGGGCCAATCATATTATACATGAAACAGACAGGCAGGCCTAGCCCCCAATCAATGAGCCAACGGAAGACCGTGGTCGGGAGTCCGCATGTCAAACAAAGGGATGTGACGTCTGGAATGAGAGAGCGCCAAACGTCACTCCCGGGTCACGTGATATATGCCAGGCGGACCCGGCCAATCAACAAGCTGGCCGGAAGATCCGGCACCGGCGGCCGCCGGTCTGCGTATCAAACAAAAGGAAATGACGTCACGCTCAACAGCGCGCCAAACTTCAATCATAGGTCACGTGATGAGTGACGGAAGCTCCACGTGGCCATGGGAAAGCAAGGTCTCGCAATGCAGCAAATGCGATCACCATGGTCATGTAGCACATACCGGCCTGTATGCACACTTCTCACACGTGACCCAAACCATGTGTCACAAAGAAGAAGTCTTTATCATACTAAAAGGATAAAGGGATAATGGGATTACCAGAGGGACGAACCTGTCAATCACCTGAAACAATGTCCCTGAAGGGTCTTGTTTATGATACTGTAAATAATGACGTGGTACTGTATGTTTACTTTTCCCACCCTTAATCCCGGTCACATGCTCATTGACTCGGATGGAAAAGGTCCTAATCGTACGACCGACGTACTGCTTGTGGCAGGGACAATATATTGCGAAGAACAGGTTGTAAAATGTTTCATATAATATATATGAGAGGTGACAGTGGATTTAAATGTGGTGCTTTTACACCTCCCTCCAATGTTGTGGAGACACACTTTCAATTTGCGGCAAGGGTAATAACCTTTACAGTACTGAAAGAAAGAAACTTTCTTGGGAGGGTCTATTACGTTCGGGGCTACTGGTCCTTGAATAGACTGTGCACCCCTGAAAACGACAGCTGCTTGTTCTGGAAGAATGGGACCAAGCAGTCTGTCATTTAAGAGCACCTTCCAATGTCTTCTCAGGATTTCCCTGATCTGTTTGGGTTGGGTGGAGTGAGTGGGAATGAAAGACCATCTAAACCCACTATCTGAGGTTGTTTTGGGGCGTTCTGTTAAAGTAGAGCTTCTTTCTGTTAATAAGGCCTTATTAATTTCAACGTCAAGGAGATCAGGGTTATAACCTTTTTTCTAGGAATCTATTCTTAAGAACCTGAGATTGTGATAGGAAGTCAGAAGTTCTGGTACAGTTACGACGCAAGCCTTAAGAACTGGCTACGGGGAACTGATTTGAGCCATTGGTCTCGGTGGCAACTATCGACTGGAATGTATCCATTCCGGTCAGTAGGTTTGAAGTATGTTCGAAACTCCAAGTGTTGTTCTACCACAAAGATTTCCAGGTCTAAAAAATGGACCATAGATGTACTGACCTCATAGCTCAAAGAGATCCCTCTATCGTTGGTGTTAAGTGTAGCCATAAAAGTATCCAAAGATGCAAAGATGCACAATCACCGTCCCATAGGAAGAGGATGTCGTCTATATATCTAGCCCAGAGAACCAACTCGGGTCTCCGGGCTGCATAGACGACATCCTCTTCCCACTGGGCCATGAAGAGGTTGGCGAGGCTGGGGGAAACTTAGCCCCCATAGCCACGCCCCTCTTCTGCAAGTAGAACTGGTTTTGGAACCAAAAATAATTGTGCCTGGTGGCAAACTTCAGCAGTTGCATAATAAAGTTCCGTTGTATTTAATGTCATTTGTCATGTTAAGTGCATGCATGCTAAATAATGCGTTAGCGTTACACTTCCAGGTGTATTCCCTCTCACCAATGTTACAGTACTCCCACTCGGAAAAGCTTTCATCTGCTTTTGTCTTCTGAAAAACCGAGCCACTTTAGTTCAGGCATCATCCTGGGTCAGCACTACCTGGACTGAGATGCAGGATCACAGATGACACAGTCAAAGTTAAAGTGTTACTAAACCCACAACAATAAAATCAGTGTGTGTATGCAGCAAAGCATGCTTGTTATACTCACTGTGGAACTTAAAGGGTTAATCCTCTGCATTGTGTAAAAAGGCTGTTTGATCCTATCTTCTCTGATCCTCCACTTCTTCCACAGTCCCCAATCTATCTCCTGATAGAACAGAGGCTAGATGACAAGCTACACATGCTCAGTTTGGTGTGTATTGCTAGAGGGTTTTGTTATTCTTGGGAGAGTGCATGGGATCAGCACAGGGCCAATCAGCACTGTCTAGACAGAGAGTCAGGGGTCCTGCCTCCTTATAGGACAGTCAGAACAGAATAAAAACTCTTCCTACAAGCTTTAACCAGACACCAAGAGAAGTCACAAGACTGCTCTAACTGCTGATGTAAAAAGGTATTTAGCGGTTTATATTTACTAAAACTATTGCAATTCCATGTTCTGTGTACTGTGGAAGACCAGATATAGTGAATGCAGGGTCCTGGGTTTAGTAACACTTTAAAGCTCATCTCTGAACAAATATAACCCCTTCTCACAGGCCCTTCAGATTCACCTTACTTGTTTATTTTTCTTTAACTTGTGAACAAAGATATACTCCAGTGGTGTCATCTCCAGGTACAGAGGACTGCTAATTCAGCAATACAGATGTACAGTTATATATACGATATATATGTAAAGCGCTGTGCAAACTGTTGGCGCTATGTAAATCCTGTGTAATAATAATAATATACTGTGCAAATGTACAAAAGTCATTTTGGCCATACTTAAAGGGGTTGTAAAGGTTCATGTTTTTTCACCTTAATGCATCCTATGCATTAAGGTGAAAAAACACCTGTCCGTGACCGGCCCCCCAGCCCCCCGTTTTACTTACCTGAACCCTCGAACTTGTCTCACAGGGACGCGCTCTCTCCCTGCAGGGGGTTCTCGGCTCTTGATTGGATAGATTGATAGCAGCGCAGCCATTGGCTCCTGCTGCTGTCAATCAAATCCAATGACGCGGGCGTCGGGGGCGAGGCCAAGTCCTGCATTCGGCCTCTAAGGATGCCGAATACTGGACTCAGGAGCGTGCCTGCAAGGTAACCCCCCGGGAGAGCGATTCTCCCAGGGGGTTATCTGATATGGGGAGGAGCCGCAAGAGCCGTCGAGGGATCCCAGAAGACCAGGTTTGGGGTGCAAAAACGAGCTGCACAGTGGAGGTAAGTATAACATGTTTGTTATTAAAAAAAAAAAAACCTGAACCTTTAGTGTCACTTTAAGCTTCAAAGTTACTAAAAGGTCCATTTGCATTAGTGGGTTTTGTTTTAGCATTTTTTTCTTCTTGTTTGCTAGTAATCCTGTCAATAACACTTTTTCTGTCCTAGGGTGACAACACTCACTCACTGGACTGTATCTATGGAGAATCTGTCAATTTATCTCTGGAATGTATGCTCTTTTTAGCATATAATAGTGCCTTTATAGCTTTGTTAGCTATGGCTTGGTATTTCACGCTATTGCTAAGTCTGTGATTTACAAGTACCCCCAGATACTTTTCCATTACTGATTCTCCCAGGGGAGCCCCTCCTAATGAGTATTTTTGCCACCATTGGTGTGCGCACAGCGGCAGCCCGTGCACGGGCGCCACCCCCCTTTCACTGCCTCCCTATCCATGCGCCCGACCCCTTTCAGGACAGAGGCTCTAATCGGCTTCAAAAAAAGGGTGGGCTCGGGGCGCAGAGAGTGCACCCTGGTCCCATCCAGTTGTGTGACCATAGCAAATTAAATTTCGCTATCTTCACTCTACAGTGCCTCCCCGCCAATCAGGAGGCAGGTCAGTGAGACCTGTTTCCCGATTGGCCAAAGCGCCAGGCAAACCTATTGGATGCCTAGTGGCACTTTGGCAAGCGGAGGAATCATGAGAGGAGCGGGCACCTCCACCACTGCTGCTGCCCGAGTGTGGAGGAGAGTGGACAGAGACACAGAGGATGTGAGTCTTTAGGTAAGGGCCGGACCTCCTCTGGGGGTGAGGGGGTCTAGAGCTGCAAGCCCGAGTGGGGGTTTGCAAGTGCCAGCAGCTGCGAGCCCCGAGCGGGGGGTGAATGTTTATTGCCAGGGTAAGTGGCTGCATTTGACGGGCACAAGTGGCTGCATTTGACGGGCACAAGTGGCTGCATTTGATGGGCACAAGTGGCTGCATTTGACGGGCACAAGTGGCTGCATTTGACGGGCACAAGTGGCTGCATTTGACGGGCACAAGTGGCTGCATTTGACGGCACAAGTGGCTGCATTTGACGGGCACAAGTGGCTGCATTTGACGGGCACAAGTGGCTGCATATGACGGGAACAAGTGGCTGCATATGATGGGAACAAGTGGCTGCATATGATGGGAACAAGTGGCTGCATATGATGGGAACAAGTGGCTGCATATGATGGGAACAAGTGGCTGCATTTGATGGGCACAAGTGGCTGCATATACTGGGCACAAGTGGCTGCATATGATGGGCACAAATGACTGCATTTGATTGGCACAAATGGCTACATATGATGGGCACAAGTGGCTTCATATGATGGGCACAAGTGGCTGCATTTGATGGGCACAAGTGGCTGCATTTGATGGGCACAAGTGGCTGCATATATTGGGCACAAGTGGCTGCATATATTGGGCACAAGTGGCTGCATATATTGGGCACAAGTGGCTGCATATATTGGGCACAAGTGGCTGCATATGACGGGCACAAATGGCTGCATATGACGGGCACAAGCGGCTTCATATGATGGTCACAAGTGGCTGCATTTGATGGTCACAAGTGGCTGCATTTGACGGGCACAAGTGGCTGCATTTGACGGGCACAAGTGGCTGCATTTGACGGCACAAGTGGCTGCATTTGACGGGCACAAGTGGCTGCATTTGACGGGCACAAGTGGCTGCATATGACGGGAACAAGTGGCTGCATATGATGGGAACAAGTGGCTGCATATGATGGGAACAAGTGGCTGCATATGATGGGAACAAGTGGCTGCATATGATGGGAACAAGTGGCTGCATTTGATGGGCACAAGTGGCTGCATATACTGGGCACAAGTGGCTGCATATGATGGGCACAAATGACTGCATTTGATTGGCACAAATGGCTACATATGATGGGCACAAGTGGCTTCATATGATGGGCACAAGTGGCTGCATTTGATGGGCACAAGTGGCTGCATTTGATGGGCACAAGTGGCTGCATATATTGGGCACAAGTGGCTGCATATATTGGGCACAAGTGGCTGCATATATTGGGCACAAGTGGCTGCATATATTGGGCACAAGTGGCTGCATATATTGGGCACAAGTGGCTGCATATGACGGGCACAAATGGCTGCATATGACGGGCACAAGCGGCTTCATATGATGGTCACAAGTGGCTGCATTTGATGGTCACAAGTGGCTGCATTTGATGGTCACAAGTGGCTGCATATGATGGGAACAAGTGGCTGCATATGATGGGAACAAGTGGCTGCATTTGGGCACAAGTGGCTGCATTTGATGGGCACAAGTGGCTGCATTTGATGGGCACAAGTGGCTGCATTTGATGGGCACAAGTGGCTGCATTTGATGGGCACAAGTGGCTTCATTTGATGGTCACAAGTGGCTGCATTTGATGGTCACAAGTGGCTGCATTTGATGGTCACAAGTGGCTGCATTTGATGGTCACAAGTGGCTACATTTGATGGTCACAAGTGGCTGTATATGATTGGCACAAGTGGCTGTATATGATTGGCACAAGTGGCTGTATATGATTGGCACAAGTGGCTGCATTTGATTGGCACAAGTGGCTGCATTCACTGGGCACAAGTGGCTGCATGTGATGGACACAAGTGGCTGCATTTGACGGGAACAAATGGCTGCATATGACGGGCACAAATGGCTGCATATGACGGGCACAAGTGGCTGCATATGATGGGCACAAGTGGCTGCATATAATGGGCACAATGGCTGCATTTGATGGGCTCAGTGAGGCTGCAATTGATGGGGGGAGGGGTTCAGTATTTCTCAGTTTGTTTGCGCTCCCCCAAAAATTTTGAGCACCAGCCGCCACTGTGCGCGAAGCTTATCGCATTGCATTAGCGCTTGCACCCTAAAGCTAAAACACACCTGTGTGTTTCTACATACAGTATATGACCCTGGCAATTTGAGCTCCCTGCGGGCAAAGTGAAAGAAGTGTATAAACACTTCTCTTATGGCAGAGCCGGTAAGAGGGAGATCTTTCCCAACTTCCTGATGGCACACAGATGATAATGCTAATGCGCATGGGGTGATTAGGCACCTCCGGCATGCCTATGTTTGTCACCCAAGTGCATAACTTTACATTTCTCAATATTGAACCTCATCTGCTATGTAGTTGCCCAAACCCCTTATTTTGTCAAGGTCTTGTTGTAATGATGCTATATTCTGTGCTGAAATAATTTTCCTGCATAATTTGGTCTTGGGTAACTTGGGCACACCACTCACAAATTTAGACCATTAAACTAATGAGTAAGTTTTCACTACTCTCTGGACCAGTTTATGTGACTGGTTTCCTTACCTCGTAGATACAATTTCATCAGCTCCAACAGACCTTATTTTATAGATGAAATGTTTATAAGGTACAAAATCTAGATCAGCCTTTCTCAACCTTTTCAACACAGAGGAATCCTTGAAATAACTTTCTGGTCTCAGGGAACCCCTGCTAAAAATTACTATATCTACAACTCATGATACATTAATGTGATGATCAGTGGGAGGAATGCTGCCTACACTTGTGGTCATTGGGAAGAATTACCCCCTTACTGGTAGCTAAAAAAATCAATGGTGACAGTGGGAACTTATCTGAAAGGCAGAAATTGCTCATTGCTCAAGGAACTCCTAGCAACCTTTAGAGGAACCCTAGCGTTCCATGGAACCCTGTTAAAGAAACCTTGATCTAGATAAACTATGTCTGCTACTTTCACCATCCAATATCTATCTGACTTCCTTGTAGATCAGTAAGAGTTTGGTTTGATGAGAAAGGTTTTTCATAAATCCATGCCTTTTGTCACTTATGATACCTTTATAGCAAACAAATGTCTGTATAGAGTCCCTTATCATTCCCTCGAATACCTTTCCTATTGTTGATGTTAGGCTGACTGGTCTGTAATTTCCTGGTACACATCTCGTTCACGTTTTGTAAATTGGTACCACATTTGCTCTACACCAATCAGTTGGTACCATTCCAGTCAGTATGGTGTCTTTAAAGATTAGAAATAGTGGCTTTGCTATTACAGAGCTAAACTCTCTAAGGACTCATGGGTGTAAGCCATCTAGACCTGGTGATTTGTTCACATAAGTTTCTGTAGTCTCTTTTGTACCTGCTTTTCAGTCAACCACAGAGATACCTTCTGTCAAACATCATTAGTATACAACTATCAAACCCATTTTTTCATCTGTAAAAACTGAAGAGAAGAAATTATTTTATACATCTGCCTTTTTCTTGTCATTTGTGACCAAGTCCTGTATTTGTCTATTATAGGGCCTAGCTGTTCTTAGATAATGTTTCTACTACTGATATAATTTAAACTTTTTTTTTGGATTTGTCCTACTTGCTGTAGCAATGTGTTTCTCATATTCTGTTTCAGCCACTCTGATTGTTACCTTACATAGTTACATAGTAGGTGAGGTTGAAAAAGACACAAGTCCATCAAGTCCAACCTATGTGTGTGATTATAGTGATTATATGTCAGTATTACATTGTATATCCCTGTATGTTGCAGTCGTTCAGGTGCTTACCTAATAGTTTTTTAATCTATCGATGCCCCCCACTGAAACCACCTCCTGTGGAAGGGAATTCCACATCCTTGCCACTCTTACAGTAAAGAACCCTCTACGCAGTTTAAGGTTAAACCTCTTTTCTTCTAAATTTTAATGAGTGGCCATATGTCTTATTAAACTCCCCTCTGTGAAAAAGTTTTATCCCTATTGTGGGGTCACCAGTATGGTATTTGTAAATTGAAAACATATCCCCTCTCAAGCATCTCTTTTCCAGAGAGAATAAGTTCAGTACTTGCAACCTTTCTTCATAATGAATATCCTCCAGACTCTTTATTAGCTTTGTTGCCCTTCTTTGTACTCTCTCCATTTCCAGTACATTATTCCTGAGGACTGGTGCCCAGAACTGAACAGCATAATAAAGGTGAGGCCGGACCAAAGTCTTGTAGAGCGGGAGAATTATCGCTTTATCCCTGGAGTTAAATCCCTTTTTAATGCATACCAATATTCTGTTTGCTTTGCATGCCATTGCTGAGCCTATCATCTACTAGGACCCCCAAGTCCTTTTCCATCCTAGATTCCCCCAGAGGTTCACCCCTAGTGAGTAGATTGCATTCATATTTTTGCCACCCAAATGCATTATTTTACATTTTTCTACATTAAACCTCAATTGCCATGTAGTTGCCCACCCCATTAATTTGTTCAGAAATTCTTGCAAGATTTCCACATCCTGTGGAGAAGTTATTGCCCTGCTTAGCTTAATGTCATCCGCAAATACAGAGATTGAACTGTTTACCCCATCCTCCAGGTCATTTATGAACTGATTAAACAGGATTGGTCCCTGCACAGAACCCTGGGGGACTCCACTACCCACCCCTGACCATTCCGAGTACTCCCCATTTATCACTACCCTCTGGACTCGCCCTTGTAGCCAGGTTTCCATCCATGTCCCATGTTTCATCTGTGCTTTAGTCAACCTACCACTAATGCCCCCAATACTACCCCCTGGAATATGTTTATTGCTGACTATCTCTGGACCCCCCCCCCAATCGCCTAGTTTAAAAACCCCTCTAACTTTTCGGCCATCTTCACTCCCAGCAGTCCCTAAAATCGTTCTTTAGAACACTCCAACTGCCTCTGACTTTGTCATTGGTGCCCTTGCATTTCTTGTTGTATTCCTTGCAAATCTTGAATGCCGAGGGCGTCCGTTCTAGTTTGTACTTTTTAAAGTCCGTTTTTTTTCATATATTTGGAAGTTTTTCACACTAGAATTTAGTCACGTATTTTTTTTATGTTTGTTACCCAATTAAATATAATGATTAATGCACTTGTTTAATTCATATTTAAAACATTACTACTTGCTTTGTGTACTCTTTGTGCAAATATTTGGTCCCACTGAGTAGTGTTCAGTATTGAAGTTTTTTTTTTTTTTTTTTAATTTAGAGTTCTTGTCATACAGACATGTCTTGCTTTCCTTTAACTTAAGGCAAATGTGAGTTATCCCTAACTTTCACATATGCAATAAGCCCTGTGTTATTTTAAATAATTAGACCCTACTTATATATTGCTGGCAGCAAGAATCACAATTGCTAGGCATTGGAAGCAGTCGGTTATTCCCCTCGATTACTTTAAGAGTGAACTCAATTGTATCATGGTTAATGACAAGCTTGCTCATATTCTTCATAACAATTCCAAAAAGTTCAATAAGATATTGGTTCCCTGGATTTGTTATAGCTCGGCTCCCCAATGAGCTCCAGGTTGACCCTCTTCCTCTTCTTTTTCTTCCTCTTTCTTTTTGTTCTCTGGTATCTGATGTATTTTGGTTGTCTTTGGGGCCTTATACAGTTGTGTTCCCAACGATAGTCTCAGGGATTAGTGTTGGGGCCTCCCTGCTGCTCCTTACCCATTATGGTCCTCCCACCCATCCCCCCCCCCCATCTATTCCCCCATACCATGCCCTTTTTCCTGCCATGCCCTCCATCATACATACCTGTTTTCCTGATTACCGAGAAAAATGATTATTCTGAGTTCCATTATTGCTCAGGACTACGTTTTTTTTTTGTTTTATTTCTTGATGATGGATAGTACATTTAACCTTTGGATGTTAACCTAATACCATTTTTTGGCCTGTTGTATGCCTTTTTCTTCTGATGTTGGATTTTACTTATCCTTACTGTTCATGCCTTATTTACCTGTGTCTTGATATGATGGCAGCCTGAGATTTGGCTCTGTTTCAGTGTTATTTCTGTTGTTACCAGATCTTTTCAATAAAAATATTGAAATATCAATAAATAGACCCATCAGAGCATTTTTCTTCATTGAGGCTTTCACCATCTGTTTTTTTTAATGAAACTGTCCTGCAATAAGTTTAAGAAATTGCAAGCCTTTGTTAAGTGTGCAGTTCCATTTGCCCAATCAATATCAGGATAATTAAAATCACCAATAATAATATCTCCCTGCTTCTCAGCCATTTCAGTCTGTAAAAGGCGCTGAGACTCTTTCTCATCCTTTATGTTAGAGGGGCTACACAAACTCCCACAAGTAATTTACTACGGATTGCACGCTTAGGAAGAGCTAGCCATCTTGACTCTGCACCAACACAGCTCTCGTTAGTGATATCATCTTTCAAACTCACTCAGATTGCTCTTCACATACATACTTTACATACCCTTCCTCCTCTTCTGCCAATTCTGCCCTGCTGAAATAGACTGTACCACTCGATAACAGCAGCCCAGTCTTGTGACCTGTCCAACCAGGTTTGCAATATCCCCACAAAGTCAAATTGCTCTTCGAACAACAGAAATTCTAATTCATTCTGTTTCCCAGGCTTCTTATTGTCTTGAATATACATTTTTATATTGTATTAGTGTTTAAAATTATGTTTTTACTCATTTGTGAACTATAACTTGATTCTACTTAGGTCCTAGGTGATACAATGTCTAGGCCGTCAAGTTTAAGCCCCACCCCCTTCTAAATCCTGTTCCCCCTAGACATGTATTTTTGCACTTATTGACAGATATAACAAAACACTGTCAATGATAAAGTTTAACAGACCAAAAGGGAGCAAGAAAGAGACGTTTATTGTTAGGTGTTACATACCCTTTACTTTGTTAGAGGGTCAGCACTGTGTACATAGTATCTGAATATTAATATTGTAAATATTAGTAGTATTTTACGGAAAAATTATATTTCCTATTCAGAAATTATGCAGTCACATGTGAAAAGTTTAATGGGCCCATGGCACTCACAGCAATGGTGTCTTGTTATTCCCAAGCTGTGGTTGAGTGAAGACATGTAGGAGGAGGACTTGGAAGATAATCTTACAGCTGCAGTAGGGCCATAGGACATTGCATGTAACACAGGGTGAAGAAATCCTTTAATCCCATACTCATACCCCCTTCCTCTCCTCCTCTCTTAGTCCACAGACGTTTCTTGGCACTTGATATAAAGAGTGAGATCCTTGAACGCACGACTGGGCCTTATCTTAAAGGAGGAAGGGATGGCGGACTGTCAGAAAACCCTGGACTGTCCAGCCCTCCTCCACATACAGAAACTTTAAACACTACTTTTTGATCAGATCAAGAAACACCATTTCACACAAAGTAACTATAATCATATTTTTGTTCCAGCGTATCTATAGAATATATTGTATCCGCTAATGCATATAATTAGATGTGAGAGGTTGGTGATTTATAAATACACTATGGTAATTCTAATGATAATAAATATTAGAGGCAATCAAACTCCTTGGGGTTTTCCTTTGCCAAACTATTTGCAGTGTTGAGCCAATAAGTAATTTTTCTTTTCTCTTTTTTTTCTTTTTTTCTCTTTTATTTATATATGCCAAGTTTTTTCTTATTTACTTACATTTCTGGTTTCAGATGAACCTTTAATAGAGATTTCAAAGGCTAAGAACATTCAGAATGTTTTTTTTATTCTAAAGTGAAATTGAAGCTTTAAAAAAAATTGCAAGCAGGTAAGTATTTATTGCAGAATAGACTCTGTGGGGTTGATTTACTAAAGACAAATAGACTGTGCACTTTGCAAAGTGCAGTTGCTCCAGAGCTTAGTAAATGAGCAGAAGCTCTGCTGACTTCCATCTTTCAACCATGTGCTGTTTTTTTTCTCTTTTTTGTGATTGGGTATTCTTTGTAAAGTGAAACTTTACCTTATTTACTAAGTTCTGGAGCAACTGCACAGTCTATTCGCCTTTAATAAATCAACCCCAGTATGTCTCTTCTGCAATAAAAGCACTTTCCCTGCCCGCTAGCATTTTTTTTTTTGCCAATTATATACATTGATTTTTTTCTTAGCAAAACAATGCTGCTGCCTTGGCTCCCAAGAGCCTGCCCAAACATCGGGGGAATTTGCAAAAGTGTTATAGACACACTTTGAATTCCAGAAAAATCAAAGTTAAAGGAAAAATTAACTTAAGGCATAATTAAAAGTGTTTCACATAAATGTTATTGTTGTAAAAACATATATTTTAACATACACAGATGTAAGAACACATATACCATCAATTGTGAGTTAAAAGAATTACACTGGCCACCTAGTGGTCCAGTTAATCGTCAACAGATATGTAGTTAAAGCGGAGTTCCACCCAAAAGTGGAACTTCTGCTTTAAGCACTCCTCGCCCCCTTACATGCCACATTTAGCATGTCATTTTTTTTTGGGGGGGGGGGTGCCTAGTTTTGAGTGGGACTTCCTGTCCCACTTCGGGCTGCCTAGGCGACTCCTCCTCTACCCTAGGTGGACCCTCCCTCTCGGCAATCTTCTGGGACACGTCACAGGTCCCTGAAGATTTCCTGTCCATTCGGAGAGCACAGTGCGTGCCTGGCCGTGAAGCCGTAAGCTGTCACGGCCTGGTGCCCACAGTTTCAATGGAAGCGCCGTGGAGAGGAGGGGAGAGGATCAATAAATAGAGCAATTTAAACAGAATGTCTGTTTATTAAAAGTCAGCAGCTACACTTTTTGTAGCTGCTGACTTTTAATAAACTAAAAAAAAGCCTGGAACTCTGCTTTGAAGTGGAACATCAGTGATTTTTTTCAACTTTTCATCTATTAAATCTCCTGCCCTTGTTTTAACCTCCCTGGCGGTATGATTTTTTTGGATTTTAGGTGCTGAAAGCGGTACCATTATTTTGCATGGAAATTTGGCGTTTTATATTGTAGGTCTGTAAATCTTAACAATAACACACTTAAATCTGTCCAAACCAGAGTCTAGTAGATATCCCGGGTATGATAAAGTTTGAAACACAAAAACATAAATTATAATATAATAAATAAAAATAAATAATTAAAAAAAAAAAAAAAATAGTAATAAAATAAATTTCCCCACAATTCACTATCGCTCAATTCTGCAAGTGTTCTAATTTACTATCACTGTTTTCTAGATGGTCTAAAGCCACTTTTGACGTAAAGGGACACTTTTTGGTTGCTATGGACAATCTCCAGTTTCCAGGCAGAAAGAACAGTATATATCATATAAAACTGCATGCAGGGCATGGGCCAAAGCACTGGGGACAAAAGGGATGTGAAATCATTTCATACAGTACTGTAATCTGTAAGATTACAGTGTACTGTATGTATTGTGATTTTTACTTTTTTTGGAATTTGCCGCCAGGCTCCGCCCCCGTGCGTCGCGCCGCTTGCAGGGAACGGAGCCTGGCACGGAGAGGCTTCGAAGGAGGACGGAGCCCTCGGACACTGCGGGGGACATCGCAGGATCCCGGGGACAAGGTAAGTAACGCCGCCCCAGGATCCTGCAATGCGATCCCGAGTGTGGCTCGGGGTTACCGCTAATGGTACTGAATTTTAACCCCGAGCCACACTCGGGAAAACCGCCAGGGAGGTTAACTTTGGATAGTAAAACATTTATTTTCTGCCAGTACCTTATACAGTCTACTTCCTGTCTCTTGTCTGGTAAAAAGCCTAGGCTTATGACATGCACAGCTCTCTCTTTCTCACTCTCATGAGAGTTTGCCAGGAAGGGAGGGGGGGTGAGTTATAAGAGGGCCAATGAGAGCTGCAAAGCTGGAGGTGTGCCTCTGTGTGTCTGTGTAAATCCAGGAAGTGAACAGGCAGCAGCTTCAGCTGCCCACAGTTAAAATGCTTCACATCTGGTGTGCGGAAGGTGCAGAGAAAATGTTGCAGAAAATTTTTTCGGGTGCACCAAGACACCCCCACATGTGTCCCTACTCACCAAATCACAATGACACCCAGCTTTTCAGTCTGGGAGTCGGTAAAGGCTTGTAACGATATCCAAAGAATGTTGCAGGATGGCAGGTTCACTGATGAGATAATAAACGATCCTTCAAAGTTAATACTTAGCCCAAAAAAAACAGGTACCCAAAAGGAAACAAAAAGGGGGGACCAATAGTGAAGTATGCTAAGATTGAAAATTTATTGCGCATAAAAAGTTATACTTACAAAAATAAGTTAAAATCAGGCATTGAAACAATCAGAGGATGCAGCAAACACCATTAACAGCGTTCCCACAAGTGTGTTACGTCAATGCATTTCGCCCTCCCACAGGGCGTCATCAAAGGACCAACATTCTTTGGATATCGTTACAAGCCTTTACCGACTCCCAGACTGAAAAGCTGGGTGTCATTGTGATTTGGTGAGTGGGGACACATGTGGGGGTGTCTTGATACACCCGAAAAAATTTTCTGCAACATTTTCTCTGCACTTTCCGCACACCAGATGTGAAGCATTCCCTACATTTTTACACACTATTTGTGAAGCACCTTCATAGTTTTTTGTTTTATGTTAGTTTTATGTTTTTTGTTATCACTTATTATGGGTTTTTGTTTGTTAGTGCTGTATTTATATATTTTACCACTATGTTCAAGTGTCTAGCACTTTGTGTAAAGCAGCTCCATTCAATCATTTTTTACCACTCATTATTTAAATTATTTTAAATGGTTTTTCACACCATCAGCGTGAGTTTATATATTTAGATTATATATTTTCACAGTTAAAATGGTTGCAGCCAGACTTAGTGGAGGGAGATTTCTGCAGCATATTTGGCAAGTACAGAATCACAGTATATATATAAAATAATATGCAAAGTGGTTGGAGGGAAGCTTCAGAATGGCAAAGATGTTTTTATTACAAATTATGTGAGCAGACTGCAGTTCCTCTTTAATACTCACATCAGAAGAAAAAGTTGTTTCCGCCCGGTCTGGTAAGTAAACAAATATGATAATACAGTGAATAACATGAAAAGGTGTATAATTGACCTAAAAAACAGTGATGTATTCATGCAAGTGATATAGCTCACTGCACAGAATTAAATTATTAGAAATTATTATTAAAAGTGTAGGTGTAAACAAATTACAACCTAAAAATCAGATTAAAATAACAATCTTAAATAACCATAACAGTGGCAAATTCAGCATAAGTGGCAAGAAACAATAATAAATATAGCAGCGTGAATTATATTAAATAATTATCAATCTCAAATTAGCAAAATGCATTGTGCAAAACCCTGTGCAACATAAATAGCTATTTCATATGATGATTTAAGGTGTTACACAACAAACATTCCATAAAGTGCAAGTGTGCAGACAAAAAATATATAAATTAAATATATAAATAAACACTCCAAACTAGATATTAATAAAGTAAAAGTAAATGTCCCAAAGAAAAATTGATGAAAAAAAAAGAAAATCACACAAGGAAAAATGTCCTTATTCTTGATAATATCTGTGACAGTATGGTGCTGGCATGCACATGTAGCAGTTAAAGTGCCTGGTGACTCAGGATCTCATGCAGCTTCGTGTGCAAACACTACAGTGGGTAGTGGCCCCTTACCTCAAAGAAATGGGGCAACAGCATATGACCAAACTGGTTCTTTATCTTTTCCACCTAGCGGCTCCTATGTATTCCTCACCGTCCCAGGGTAAGGTTCCCTCAGATGTAATGCAGGGGGATGTTTTAAAGTAGAAAAAAGGAACCCAATAGTGTAATTCCGTTTTTAAGATTACCGGTTTATTAAGCAAAGCAAGCAGGTACTCACATTAAAAACTAAATGATACAGTGTTTGTATCCGACGAGCGGCGAGCTCGTAGCCTTCTCTCAGTGTGTCCAGCCTATCCCGTCCCTACGCGTGACGTCACACCACACGTGACTTCTTCAGGGGTCTTCAGGGATCCCTTACCCTGGGACGGTGAGGAATACATAGGAGCCGCTAGGTGGAAAAGATAAAGAACCAGTTTGGTCATATGCTGTTGCCCCATTTCTTTGAGGTAAGGGGCCACTACCCACTGTAGTGTTTGCACACGAAGCTGCATGAGATCCTGAGTCACCAGGCACTTTAACTGCTACATGTGCATGCCAGCACCATACTGTCACAGATATTATCAAGAATAAGGACATTTTTCCTTGTGTGATTTTCTTTTTTTTTCATCAATTTTTCTTTGGTACATTTACTTTTACTTTATTAATATCTAGTTTGGAGTGTTTATTTATATATTTGATTTATATATTTTTTGTCTGCACACTTGCACTTTATGGAATGTTTGTTGTGTAACACCTTAAATCATCATATGAAATAGCTATTTATGTTGCACAGGGTTTTGCACAATGCACTTTGCTAATTTGAGATTGATAATTATTTAATATAATTCACGCTGCTATATTTATTATTGTTTCTTGCCACTTATGCTGAATTTGCCACTGTTATGGTTATTTAAGATTGTTATTTTAATCTGATTTTTAGGTTGTAATTTGTTTACACCTACACTTTTAATAATAATTTCTAATAATTTAATTCTGTGCAGTGAGCTATATCAGTTGCATGAATACATCACTGTTTTTTAGGTCAATTATACACATTTAGTTTATTTTATAATCACTAGAGACTTATACAACAGGATTAGCGCGGCACCATCCATCCATATGATAGTTATATAGGTTTAGTGTACCTTAATAGGTGCATGCAGCTGTTCCACTTTTAGCTACCTCCACATCCGATAGCGCAGGAATATCTTTATTAAATAACATGAAAAGGTACTATCCTGGGGAGAATTTTAAAGAGGGTCAGTGTAGCCAACTCAGGGTGTGTCAACTCTGTTCAATATTGGTTCTGTCCAAACTCGACTAGTTTTGTGCACTCATGCGCTTCTTCAGGAGGTAATCATATCTGATGAATAAAAATACAGAACAAAATAATAATATATGATCATGATAGTATACATGTAAAAGTATATGCAATAATATTGTACATAATAAGATACAAAATAAGCAAATGTGTAAGGAGATATTCAAAGCATTTACTTACAGAAATTGTGATAGTAACACTTAGTGCCAATAAAACAGAGCAGCTGGACAGGTGCGGAGATATCAAGGAGCCATGCAGGTCTTAAAGGCAGATATGGGGGCGCAATCTACAGGCAATGATCACCAAAGCCTAACAAAAACGTAAAGACGTAAAAAAATGGGAATACAATACACCTATAGAGCACACATAATAATATGTAGAGGTAGGGAGAGGGAAAGGCTGTGACTTATAATATAACGAGGTGTATATACAACTATCATTCAAGTGGGATTTCCAAATATATAGTCCTTGGATCGCAGGGTCTACATCCAAAGAATTCCGTTGCAGCACCATACTAAAACTGTTGGTGCTTTCGCCTGTTTTCATGTACCTGTTAGAGACAGGTACATGAATTTGTCAGAGTCTGGCACTGAGGTCAGTGGATCCATACTGGATGCTCCATCTTCAGTGCGCTCCTCCCCACTCCACCCACTGCGCCCATCACACTAACAGGACCAGTTTTGCAGTATAGGGTGGGCAGAGCATGATGGAATACTGAAAGACTAGTTCCCATCAGGTTAGCCTTACAGATGGTTGGCAGTGCACAACACTGGGCAGACCTGTAGCCGCTATTCAGTCCAAAATTTGCTTTCAAATTAGCTCACTGCCATCCGCTGTAAATTACAAGTATGGTGGACCTGATGGGGAACTAGTCTCTCAGTTCCTCATCAGGCTGTGCCCACCCAGTGACTTAAGTCAATTTCCAAATTTTGCCATTGCCAAATTTGAGTAATGACGTCATCACAATCCCCAGGACCTTTATTTACATTTAGATTTCAGCCGGGAATGTCCTAGCCAACACCTGAATGGGGCTGAAAATAAGGCCTTGTGCAGGAAGCTGTCACATTCTGAGCACTGACGTGCCTCTGTATGCCAGGTCAGAGCTGGTCTCAAGTTGATGCCAGTTTCCCAATCTGCAAACTGATGGTAATTCTTTAAGAATCTATCACTGCCACGGCGACAAGTTCTTAACCCCTTGCCGACCAGTGCACGACGATGTAAGTCGGCACAATGGCACGGCAAATGGGCGTAGAGGTACGTCCCCTTTAAATCGCGGCATTGTGGGCAGGTACCCGCCGCGTACTCCCTGACTGTGCCCACAGGTCCCGCGGACACAATGACCGCCGGGGGGCCCGCGCTCGTGTCACGGAGCGGCAGAACGTGGAGATGCCTATGTAAACAAAGCATTTCCCTGTTCTGCCTAGCAACATGACAGAGATCTACTGCTCCCTGTCATTGGGAGCAGTGATCTCTGTCATGTTCTAGTGAGACAATCCCCACTACAGTTAGAATAACTCCCTAGGACACACTTAACGCCTTGATCGCCCCCTAGTGTTTAACCCCTTCCCTGCCAGTGTCATTTACACAGTAATCAGTGCATTTTTATAGCACTGATCGCTGCATAAATGACAATGGTCCCAAAATAGTGTCAAAAGTGTCCGATGTGTCTGCCATAATGTCGCAGTCATGGTAAAAATCGCAGATCGCCGCCAATACTAGTAAAAAAAAAATAATTATAGAATTGCCATAAATCTATCCCCTATTTTGTAGACGCTATAACTTTTGCACAAACCAATCAATATACGCTTATTGCGATTTTTTTTTACCAAAAATATGTAGAAGAATACATATCTGCCTAAACTGAGAGACATTAGTTTTTTTATATATTTTTTGGGGATATTTATTATAGCAAAAAGTAAAAAATATTGCTTTTTTTTCAAAATTGTTGCTCTTTTTTTGTTTATTAAAATAAAAACCACAGAGGTGATCAAATACCACCAAAAGAAAGCTCTATTAGTGGGAAAAAAAGGACATCAATTTTGTTTGGGTGCAACGTTGCACAACCACGCAATTGTCAGTTAAAGAGACGCAGTGCCGATTGGCTCCCTTTGCTCAACTCCCTTTTATTCTGATGGGTGATTTCAACGCCATTTTAGATGCGTTGGACTCCTCAAATCCAGGGAGAGTGGGTTCTGGTGATCTTCTATCCTGGGCCGCAGTGACTGGGTTGATGGAGTTGTGGCGAGCTAGAAATCCATCGTGCAGAGCCTATTCGCATGTCTCATTGACCCACCGCTCGTTGGCCAGGATAGACATGGCGTTTGGAAACCAGGCCTTGTTACCGTTTGTGAAGGACATAGCTTACCTGGCGGGGGGTTTATCTGATCATTGCCCTCTGTCCCTTGACCTCAGTATGTCGGTTGGAAGGGGGGCAGGGGGTTGGCGGCTGTCCCCAGGATGGCTGCAAAATGAGCAGGTATCTGCCCACTTACAGGAGTCTATCGCCTCTTACTGGTCTTCTAATGAGAATACAGCAAACCCTCCGGTGGTTTGGGATGCATTCAAGGCAGTGATAAGGAGAGAATGTATTTCGGCGATAAAAGCTGAAAGGGTGGCTCACAACGCTGAGGTCGCCAGGTTACAGGAAGATGAGAAGGAATGTGCGGAGAGACATGCTGGCAGTCCTTCTGAGTCCACATATTTGTCTCTGATGGAGGCTAGACGTCTTCTCTCTCTACATTTCTCAGATCTGGCTCATACCGAGTTGGGACACAGGGCTAACTCAGTTTTTGCAGAAGGTGATAAAAATGGGAAATTGCTGGTAAGACTGGTGGCAGTTGATAATCAAATAACAAACATCCCAGTAGTTAGAGGGCGGGATGGCAATATGATCAGTAACCCCTTAGGTATATTGGAAGAATTTAAAAACTTCTTTTCTGAACTCTATGCTCCTATACCGAGGTATGATCAGGCAGATTTGAATGCTCTTTTGGATACACTGACCATTCCGAGTTTATCCGAAACTGACCAAGTGCAATTAGATAGTAAAATCACCATCAAAGAAATAATGGCAGCTATTTTTGACTTACCACCCTGTAAGGCTTCGGGACCGGACGGCCTCCCTGCGGATTTTTATAAAAACTATGCTGACGAATTAGCCCCCAGACTGAACACACTCCTGGCCAAATGTTTAGAACAGAACAGTCTTCCGGCATCTATGCTAGATGCCTATATGGTACTATTACTGAAACCGGGTAAAGATCCCTTAGATTGTTCTTCATACAGGCCAATCTCCCTCTTAAACACGGACCTGAAGATGCTGACGAAGGTATTGGCCAACAAACTGGTCGGGGTGATCCCCTCCCTGGTCAATATTGACCAGACGGGTTTCATGCCCGGTAAATCCACTGACACTAATTTGAGAAGGTTGTTTACTCACCTCCAGCTACTGGGGTCTGAGGATGGAACCAGAATTATTGTTTCGATTGACATAGAAAAGGCGTTCGACTCAATTGATTGGTCGTATATGCTCCGGGTGCTGGAGGTGATGGGGTTCAGCAGCATTTTTAGGAGGTGGATAACGTTGCTATATTCCAATCCCAGAGTAGCTATTAGATTGGGTCAGAACACTTCTCCCTTCTTCTCGGTGGGAAGAGGCACCAGGCAGGGGTGCCCTCTATCCCCATTTTTATTTGCACTTATGATGGAACCCTTAGAGGTAGCACTCAGAACGTCTAGTGAAGTCAAGGCAATTAGAGTGGGTTCCATTAAGGAATGTTTAGCTTTATATGCGGATGACATGCTCTTGTTTTTGGAGGACCCTGGATCATCATTGCAGGCGGTTCTAAAAATTTTCAATGATTTCACAGTTTTTTCGGGACTAAAGGTGAACTGGAGCAAATCCTCCATTTTACCATTGGATGTTGGGGCCAGGAATGAGGTTGTCCATAGTCTGCTGCTGAAGTGGGTTTCTTCCACCAAATACCTAGGAGTTAAAATTACAGCAGACAGTGCTGACTATGTGACTCTTAATCTACTGTCCCTATTGTCCTTTTTTAAGCAAAAGGCGCAGGCCTGGCAAAGGCTCCCTCTGTCACTGATAGGGAAGATAATTTTACTGAAAATGAAAATTCTTCCAGTCATACTCTATTTTTTGAGACATGCTCCGATACTGCCTCCCAAATCCTTTTTTAAAAAAGTAGAGGGCATTACCAGTTCATTCATATGGGCCCCCAAGCAACCACGCATAGGACTTAAGGTACTTCAGGAACCTTGGGGGCAGGGGGGTTTGGCCTTGCCTTACTGGAAGAAGTATTACCTAGCTGGTCAGATGGTATTTGTCCATAAATGGTTGACATCTGATGACGGAGATTCTGCAACTGTTGTGGAGGCGGCTCACTTGGGGTCATATGAGACCCTCCAGTTGGCCATTCACAGGGGTGTTGGGTCGAAGCTTCCTTTGACATTGGCCATGAAGGCCACTATTAAGGCTTGGGGGGAGGCAGTGGTGTTGGCGTGCCCAAGCTATTTGGGTTTCTCACCTCAGACTCCCTTGTGGGGGAACCCCAAGTTGTCTCAATTCTACTCCTTCCAGGATCCTATGGTGTGGGTGGTCAAGGGAATTAAGTTACTAAAGGACATCACCAAAGATGGAATACTTCTGACTTTTGACCAGCTAAAGACTAAGCATAACCTCCCTAACTCATATTTCTTCAGATACATACAGCTTCGACACGCATTTCAGGCCCAATTCAGAGATAGGGCGGTAGAGTCCATCCCATCAGCTTTAGAAGACATGGTCATGGTAGAAGACCTCCCTAAAACTTTGTCGGTCACATATAAAGAACTGTTTAAGAAAAGTCCGGCGGCAATGGCTAAATGTAGAGAGCATGGGAGAGAGAAGTCCCCTATATGGATGGGGAGGACTGGGATGACGTATGGGTGCATCCCTTTAACCATTTAGTCTCTGCAAGTGATAGGCTCATACATTTTAAATTTTTACACAGAATTTATTTTACACCAGCCAGATTGGCTGTAATCTACCCATCAGTCTCCTCAGCTTGTTGGAGATGTGGTTTTTCACCGGCAGATGCCAAACATATTTTCTGGGATTGCCCGCACATCAAGACTTTTTGGGAAGGAGTAATAACATGTATAGAAGAAATTTTAAGTATACCTATCCCATTGTCCATCAGAGTATGTTTGTTGGGCCTAGTAGAGAAGGTAGTTCCATCCAGAGCTCTTAGAACTTTACTAAACATTCTATTTTTCTATGCAAGAAAAGCCATATTATTTAAATGGAGGAATTCCGCTCCCCCTGGTGTTCCATTTTGGAAGGGTCTCGTAAATTCCATGATGCCATATTATAAGGCAACGTACCAATCTAGAGGGTGCGGAAAAAAGTTTGACAAAGTTTGGCAGGCATGGTTTGGCACGGAGGTTACGGCTGGCTAGTTCTGCCCTAGATCCCATATGAGGTAAAGTTATAGTCATGGGATACTGATATAACCAATTACATGAGGAGGGGTGGGAGTTACTGGTAGTGGTGTCCTTTTGTTCATAAATTAGCTAACCATCAAGTAAGGTGCAGTGCTTTGGGGAGTATAATAAACTCATACATACATTTTTACATCGTTTTACTTCAGATGGTCCCCCATTGGTAAATTAAAGAGAAGTCAGTTTTCTTAATTGCGGTGAACTGTGGTACGGGATGTTGGGGGTGGGGGTTAGGTATAAGATGTCACCTGTGTTAGGTAGACAAATGTTGGTTTCAAGTTGACCATGTTGGTCAAGGAATGGCCGGTGTTGTGCCGGTCAATCCACTATTTTTGTATGTTTATATGTCCAAAAATTTAATAAGCAGAATTTTCAAAAAAAAAAAAGAGCCGCAGTGCCGAATCTCTAAAAATGGCTCTGGTCAGGAAGGGGGTAAATCCTTCCGTGGCTGTAGTGGTTACACTGGCAGTAGTTAGAACTTAACTGAATTTGGTGCACATGTCGCTAGGAAGGGAGGAGGGGTGAGTCATAAAAGGGCCAATGAGAGCTGTAGGGCTGCAGAGCTGGAGGTGTGTGTCTGTGTAAATCCAGGAAGTGAACAGTCAGCAGCATCAGCTGCCCACAGTTAAAATGGTTGCAGCTGGACTCAGTGGAGGGAGATTTCTGCAGCATATTTGGCAAGCACAGAATATATAAAATAATATGCAAAGTGGTTGGAGGGAAGCTTCAGAATGGCAAAGATGTTTTTATTACAAATTATGTGAGCAGACTGCAGTTCCTCTTTAATACTCACATCAGAAGAAAAAGTTGTTTCCGCCCGGTCTCGAACCGGGGACCTTTCGCGTGTTAGGCGAACGTGATAACCACTACACTACGGAAACTTCTGGTTAATTTCATTAGGTAAAATAAAGGAACTACAATCAAAATCAATACTTTAAAGTACCATATATACTTGAGTATAAGCCAACTCGAATATAAGCTGAGGCACCTAATTTTACCACAAAAAACTGTGAAAACTCAATTGACTTGAGTATAAGCCTAGGTTGAAAAATGCGCAGCTACTGTAAGTGGAAAAGAGGGTCAACAATGCCCGTTTACAGCCTCACCGTGCCCATTTGCAGCCATAGGTCCCCCGAACTTCAAACTCAGTAGTTAAGGGTTCCTAGCTGCAGCTGCAGCCAAAATTTAGGGTCTCTGGACCCAAAGGGTCCTAAAATGACATTGCTGCAGATGGACACAGTTACCTGATTTTGGGGCCCCGTATCTCGGGGCCACTTGGTGCTAGGAACTTTTCTGCAGCAGAGAATGACATTTTCCGAACCGACTTTGGGGCCCCGTATCTCGGGGCTACCTGGTGCTGTGTTGTAGTGCTAGTTCCACTGGGTTTGCACACCAAATTTGGGGTTCCTAGCACCAAGTGGCCCTGAGATACCAGGCCCCAAATTCGGTTCAGAAAATGTCATTCTCTGCTGCAGAAATGTGCTTGACTCGAGTATAAGCCGAGGGGGGCACTTTCAGCACAAAAAAAGTGCTGAAAAACTCGGCTTATACTCGAGTATATACGGTAACACAAAACAATATCCTTATTCTCCAAAAATAATTTATCCACATCCACTACTTAATGGCCCTGTACTCTATTTTTTATTTAACCACTTGACCACCAGAAGATTTACCCCCCTTCATGACCAGACCATTTTTTGCGATATGGCACGCCGTTACTTTCACTTTAGAATTAGAATTTAGAAAAGAAAATCAATATTGTTTTACTTTCTGCTATAAAACATCCAATTAAAAAAAAAAAATCGAATTTCTTCATAAATTTAGGCCACTATGTATTCTGCTACATATTTTTGATGCAAAAATACCAATAAGCGTATATTGATTGGTTGGCGCAAAAGTTATAGCGTCTAAAAACTATGGGATATTTTTATTTATTTATTTACTAGTAATGGCAGCGATCAGCCACTTATAGCGAGACTGCGATATTGCGGCGGACATTCTGACATTAATTGATATCTTTGACACTTTTGGGACCAGTGACACTAATACAGTGATGCACTATCACTATACTAATGACACTGGCTGGGAAGGGGTTAACATCAGGGGCGATCAAAGGGTTAACTGTGTTCCTAGCCAGTGTTTTTGTAAACAGTGTGTGGTGCTTTTACTAGGGGAAGACATGGATCATTGTCCATTCTCTGCAGAGACACAGGACCCATGCCTTCCCTCCTGTCAGCACGGCGATCTGCCTTGTTTACATAGGCAGACCGCTGTTCTGCCTCTCTGCTGGATCGGCAGGTGCTGGCGGACATCGAATCCACGGTTCCTGCCGCTGGGCTCCTGCTGTGTGAGATCAACAGAAAGAGCCAGGTCACGTATACATACGTGATCCGGTGCACAAGTGCCTCCCTGTAGCAGTAAAACTGGTATGAAGTGGACCTGAACTGGTTAGTTAGGTGCAGGCAGTTCTAAAGGGAGCTACCAACAGAAAAGGGCTTCATTGAACTCTGTATGTAAGGAAAGGGCTCTTGGAGGATGTAGTTCTGGGGACATGCCTGCAGTAGAAACTGACCTCTCAGCAGTAGCTCCTGCATGAATTTCACAAGCCTGATGATGATATCACAGGAAGTAATTAGACTAGGTTCACATTTGTGAGTTGCAGGAGTGCATGGAAAAGACAAAAGACCCCCTCGTTGCACAAAAAAAGTATCTTTTTTGTTAGGGTGTGCAGCGGTCCAATGCACCTTACTAATGCACGGCCCAAAACACCTGGTACCAAAATGCCATGTTTTAAAACAGTGTGATTAACAAAAAATGGTTCATGCACTTTTTTCGTGTGCTAATTTCACTTGTAAGGCACCCTTTGAAATCAATGGACTGCCCTAAACGTGACACATAAAATTGTGCAAAAACAAATGTGCACATGCATACAGTAGGTTCAAACGGAGCCTTAAAAGGGGGTGTAAACCCTTGTGTTTTTTCACCCTAATGCATCCTATGCATTAAGGTGAAAAACCACCTGGCAGTCACCGGACCCCAAGCCCCCCCATTTTACTTACCTGAGCCCCTTCATATGTTCGGCAGGGATGCGCTGTCCCTCTCTCCATGGGGTCCCGACTCTTGATTGGATAGATTGATAGCAGCGCAGCCATTGGTTCCCACTGCTGTAAATCAAATCTAATGGCGCGGGCGCCGGGGGCGTGGCTGCGTCTGGCATTCGAGTCTGTGGACGCAAATGCTGGACTCGGGAGCGCGCCCGCAAGGTAACCCCCTCGGGAAATAGCTTCTCCTAGGGGGTTTATCTGATGCAGGGAGGAGCCACGAGAGCCACCGGGGGA
The DNA here is from genome assembly GCF_042186555.1 of Aquarana catesbeiana. NCBI lineage: Eukaryota > Metazoa > Chordata > Amphibia > Anura > Ranidae > Aquarana > Aquarana catesbeiana. The sequence goes on from NC_133326.1 coordinate 635,400,853, forward strand.
CCCTGGAAGAGGATGTTCGGGGCCACTCTGTGCAAAATGAGCTGCACAGTGGAAGTAAGTATGACATGTTTGTTATTTAACAAAAAAACCCGATCCTTTACAATCACTTTAAGGCTGTTTCTCACTAAAGGAACAAGGCAAAAGAAAATAATGTTCAGATATGATCTAAAGAGTGAAGATTTGGGGTAACTTGGGTAGTGCCTGCACATACACTTTGAAGTGACGCATTTTATACAGTGGTGGCTGGTGCTCGATAATTCATAGGGTGGGGCAGCAAACCAACACCACCCCCACTTCAACAGCGGGAGACAAGGCCCGGGAGACGAGGCTGTTTACCCCACCCCCCGGGATGGACATGAATGCGGGGAACGGACGGCCTCCTTACCTTAGGAGGCAGATGTCCTGCCTGGGATGACTCCGATCTCTCCTCCTCCTCCCTCCCCTGTCTGAGTTGGGAAGTGCTGGATGGCTGAGCTGCTGCGGGTGAGCCATCGTGTCGGCTGGTGGGTCAATCGGTCTTCCCCTGCTTCTCCTCCGGCCATGCGTCTCCTCCGACCTCCTTCTCCTCCCCCTTGGCCAATAAGATCGCTTCTCCTTTCGGCCAATTGGGAAACGGGTCTTACGACCCGCTTCCTGATTGGCTGGGAGGAGAATCAGTGTTACAACAACGAATATTCATTCGCTATTGTCACACAACTGGGTGGGCTTGGAGCGTAGGGCTGGACGCATGGATAGGGGGGGTGTCACCCGTGTGCCCCTAATGGACGGGCCACCATTGATTCTATAGGAGAACATCAGAATTCTACAGGTCTCTCTGCCTGTCTGTCCACTCATCCTTTTCATTTTTAATTTAAAAAACACTGTCAATACAGGTTGATTTAAAACTATTAATATTATGCCTCACCCACCCAGCAACACATATGCCATAGGAAGTGAAGAAAATACCTGTATCTTCTGGGTATGGGGTAGCTTGGTATAATGGGGAATGGTAAATGTTTAGCTTGAGGAGGGTCCTGGGGGACTTTGAAAGGATAACAGTACTAAAAGTACATTTATCCTTTGTTTTCGTGTGTGTGTGTGTTTTTTTTTCCCTGTTCCCACCTGCTAATTACTTTCATAAATTTGCAGCATTTCCTTTTCTCAGGCTTCATATTTAAATATCGCCTTTCATCTGACTTAATTTTTGTTTGACTTGCTATGTAACCCTTTTTCATAATATTAATCCATAGCCTCAAAATGTAATTAAAGTCTCCTCATACATGTTTAATGTCTTCCATTTCCTGCTCACTATATTACAGCTGTAATAAAAGACAATTTTGAGACTGGCCCCATGGGAATCATTCATTCCTTGCGGCAATAGCCCCTGGCATTTCGGTAGAATACACCTAGTGTACAGGATATTGGGTTTATTTCTAGTCCTGTCATTTGGAAATTTAGCAGGTTAAAAGCTTTTAAATGTGGAAAAGTAAAATATTTCTTGGGTTTATTTAAAATGTATAAATTTGGGAGCTTGTGGTAGTGCTTGAAAGACAGTCTATGTCATACTGATATATCCCAAAGTTAATGGTTGAATAGCAGCCATGTGCAAGGCCCATGTATTGGACTTTGTTCAACTTCTGGAAGACCAACAGTAGAAAACCAAGTGCACAGAAAAAAATCCAACAATGTAATAAAACGTTATTGTTCTGGACACATGTAAAGCAAAGTCTCGCCTGGGAACCCCATCTAGGTGCTGGTTCCTCAGCAAACTGACATTGGTAGTGTTTGGTGAGAGGTACAAAGGGTCATAGAACTCGATGGTTGATTTCCAATTCTTATTAGTAATTCCATAAAAATACATCCAATACATTTTGGGGACTTGGGGCAACCTATCTTCAAGGTTCTGGGCATTGATGGATATGGTGAATTATTTAATATTTGGAGAAGGAACCAGGGTTGCTTAAGTTTCGCCGAAGTTCCAGCACCAGTTAAGCAGCAGAAAAAAATAGTAATTAATCACCAAATTATAGTGTATGTCCAACCAATTTTTATTCTTTTTTGTTGGAAAGAGTATGAACAGATTACAGACTATACCAGATTTTTACTGCTCTCCAGGGCTTTGTTAGCGAGCTTTCATCTCAATTTTTTTCATGGTGACCAGACAGGAAGTGAGATAAGATCTGCAATGGAGACACAGAATGCAACAAAAATCTTACAAGAATTCAACCTTTCTTCTATGCTACTAAAAAAAAGTATTTTTATTTCTGTCTATGAAGGACCAAGACCTAAAGCAACCAAGAAGAGGGATTTTAGACTAAGTACCAAGAAGAGTGATTTAACTAAAGTCATAATACTTACCTCTGCTTCAATGGCCTGATGTCTCCTAGCAGTGTTGACATCTTCTCAGCTTCTTCAGGCTGCAGGTCTTTGGCCATCTTGATTGGCCAGGGTGGGATGACGTCACTTCTGAGTACAGTTGTCCCAGGACACAAGCATTGTGCCGGAATGTAAACAGAGCTGCTCATGCTGAGCTCAGTGTACAGTGTAATGCCCCGTACACACGGTCGGACATTAATCGGACATTCCGACAACAAAATCCATGGATTTTTTCCGACGGATGTTGGCTCAAACTTGTCTTGCATACACACGGTCACACAAAGTTGTCGGAAAATCTAGTCGTTCTTAACGCAGTGACGTAAAACACGTATGTCGGGACTATAAACGGGGCAGTAGCCAATAGCTTTCCTCTCTTAATTTAATCTGAGCATGCGTGGCACTTTGTGTGTCGGATTTGTGTACATACGATCGGAATTTCCGACAACAAAATCCAAAATTTTGTTGTCGGAAAAATTTAAAGCAAGCTCTCAAACTTTGTGTGTCGGAAATTCCTATGGAAAATGTGTGATGGAGCCTACACACGGTTGGAATTTCCGACGTCAAGGTCCTATCACACATTTTCCATCGGAAAATCCTAACGTGTGTACATGCCCTGACCCGACGTACATGTTTTACGTCACTGCGTTCAGAACAATCAGATTTTCCGACAACTTTGTGTGACCGTGTGTATGCAAGACAAGTTTGAGCCAATATACGTCGGAAAAAATCCATTGATTTTGTTGTCGGAATGTCCGATCAATGTCCGACCGTGTGTACGGGGCATTGGACTGCAAACAGACAGATAAGTTAATTTTCTTGCAGAAGAGGCATAAGGGTTGATTTACTAAAACCGAAGCGTGCAAAATCTGGTGCAGCTCTGCATAGAAACCAATCAGCTTCCATTTTTTTTTTTTTAATCAAAGCTTAATTAAACAAGCTGATTGGAAGCTTATTGCCTACCATGCACAGTTGCACCAGATTTTGCACTCTCCAGTTTTAGCAAATCAACCCCATTGTGTGTCTCTTATGCAATAAACAGCATGTCTGCTCGCAGTTTTTTTTTTTTTTTTTTTTTAACTAAAGCCTCATACACATGATCAGATTTTTGTCAGGGAATTGTGTGATGAGACTGTTTGCCTGAAATCCGACCGTTAGTATGCTTCATCAGACAATTGTTGGCCAACTATCCGCCAACAAATGTTGGATGGCAGGCTAGTAAATTTTCGGCGGACAACGGTCTGTTGTCAGATTTTCCTATCGTGTGTACATAAGTCCGTCACACAAAAGTCCAAAGCACAAACACGCATGCTCATCAAACATGAAATTAGCAGAAGGTGCCCAAAGGGTGGCGCTCAAGAGCTGAAATTCCTCATAGTACGTCACTACGTTCGCATTTGTTGGCAGACAATTGTGTGACGTTAGTATGCAAGACAAAATCCAGGCACATGCTCTTCGGACAAAAGTCTGATGCTTTGTTGGCCAACAATCCGATCGTATGTACGAGGCTTTAGACTTTAGTTCTACTTTATTTCTTTTCTAAATCCATGAATAGGTAAATTTGATCCAGGGAATATCCAATAGCCTCTCAGGGGAACAGGAAGGATTTTTTTCCCCTGCTGGAGCAAATTGGATCATGCTCTGTTGGGGTTTTTTGCCTTCCTCTGGATCAACTGTGGGTATAGGACTGTGCATTAAGGATTGTATGATTTTTTGTTTTTTGGTTTAAGGATATATTTTTTTCCTGTTTCATTGGTTGAACTAAATGGATTTGTGTCTTTTTTCAACCAGACTAACTATGTAACTATGAACAAAAATGTAGTATATTACTCATCACCAGTCCTTGGGTGTGGTGGCTGCATTCGTTTCCTGTTTAAGGATTTTTTTTCTTTATTTCACCTAGTGATCTGGCCAGTAATACACCTCCTGTCTTATGTCGCGTACACACGATAGGATTTTCCGACAACAAAATCCATGTTTTTTTTGGATGTTGGCTCAAACTTGTCTTGCATACACACGGTCACACAAAGTTGTCGGAAAATCTAGTCGTTCTTAACGCAGTGACGTAAAACACGTATGTCGGGACTATAAACGGGGCAGTAGCCAATAGCTTTCCTCTCTTAATTTAATCTGAGCATGCGTGGCACTTTGTGTGTCGGATTTGTGTACATACGATCGGAATTTCCGACAACAAAATCCAAAATTTTGTTGTCGGAAAATTTTAAAGCAAGCTCTCAAACTTTGTGTGTCGGAAATTCCTATGGAAAATGTGTGATGGAGCCTACACACGGTTGGAATTTCCGACGTCAAGGTCCTATCACACATTTTCCATCGGAAAATCCTAACGTGTGTACATGCCCTGACCCGACGTACATGTTTTACGTCACTGCGTTCAGAACAATCAGATTTTCCGACAACTTTGTGTGACCGTGTGTATGCAAGACAAGTTTGAGCCAATATACGTCGGAAAAAATCCATTGATTTTGTTGTCGGAATGTCCGATCAATGTCCGACCGTGTGTACGGGGCATTGGACTGCAAACAGACAGATAAGTTAATTTTCTTGCAGAAGAGGCATAAGAGTTGATTTACTAAAACCGAAGCATGCAAAATCTGGTGCAGCTCTGCATAGAAACCAATCAGCTTCCATTTTTTTTTTTTTAATCAAAGCTTAATTAAACAAGCTGATTGGAAGCTTATTGCCTACCATGCACAGTTGCACCAGATTTTGCACTCTCCAGTTTTAGCAAATCAACCCCATTGTGTGTCTCTTATGCAATAAACAGCATGTCTGCTCGCAGTTTTTTTTTTTTTTTTTTTTAACTAAAGCCTCATACACATGATCAGATTTTTGGCAGGGAATTGTGTGATGAGACTGTTTGCCTGAAATCCGACCGTTAGTATGCTTCATCAGACAATTGTTGGCCAACTATCCGCCAACAAATGTTGGATGGCAGGCTAGTAAATTTTCGGCGGACAACGGTCTGTTGTCAGATTTTCCTATCGTGTGTACACAAGTCCGTCACACAAAAGTCCAAAGCACAAACACGCATGCTCATCAAACATGAAATTAGCAGAAGGTGCCCAAAGGGTGGCGCTCAAGAGCTGAAATTCCTCATAGTACGTCACTACGTTCGCATTTGTTGGCAGACAATTGTGTGACGTTAGTATGCAAGACAAAATCCAGGCACATGCTCTTCGGACAAAAGTCTGATGCTTTGTTGGCCAACAATCCGATCGTATGTACGAGGCTTTAGACTTTAGTTCTACTTTATTTCTTTTCTAAATCCATGAATAGGTAAATTTGATCCAGGGAATATCCAATAGCCTCTCAGGGGAACAGGAAGGATTTTTTTCCCCTGCTGAAGCAAATTGGATCATGCTCTGTTGGGGTTTTTTGCCTTCCTCTGGATCAACTGTGGGTATAGGACTGTGCATTAAGGATTGTATGATTTTTTGTTTTTTGGTTTAAGGATATATTTTTTTCCTGTTTCATTGGTTGAACTAAATGGATTTGTGTCTTTTTTTCAACCAGACTAACTATGTAACTATGAACAAAAATGTAGTATATTACTCATCACCAGTCCTTGGGTGTGGTGGCTGCATTCGTTTCCTGTTTAAGGATTTTTTTTCTTTATTTCACCTAGTGATCTGGCCAGTAATACACCTCCTGTCTTATGTCGCGTACACACGATAGGATTTTCCGACAACAAAATCCATGTTTTTTTTGGATGTTGACTCAAACTTGTCTTGCATACACACGGTCACACAAAGTTTGTTGGAAATTCCGAATGTCAAGAACGCGGTGACGTACAACACGTACGAGGAGCCGACAAAAATTAAGTTCAATAGCCAGTGCGGCTCTTCTGCTTCATTCCGAGCATGCGTGGAACTTTGTGCGTCGGAATTGTGTACACACGATCGGAATTTCCGAGAACGGATTTTGTTGTCGGAAAATTTGAGATCCAGATCTCAAATTTTGTGTGTCGGAAATTCCGATGGAAAATGTCCGATGGAGCCTACACATGGTCGGAATTTCCAACAACAAGCTCCCATCGAACATTTTCCGTCGGAAAATCTGACCATGTGTACGGGGCATTAGAGTTGCTATGCTCACTATATCTATGGAGCAGCAGTGTAGCCACCCTTTAACAGCAGCATTATTAAAGGATAAGTTCACCTTTAAAAAAAAAAAATTGCACATTTTTTTGCAGATAAAAAATGTGCATTTACTATTTTTTTTTTTTGTAGGGGCCTGAAAAAGCATTGCACTTGCTTTATCGAAACATTGACAATAACAAAAAGCTGATATTTTGTATCTCCCTCCTCTGCAAGACCCGTGAGTGCTTCTGTGTTGGTTTTGGATTTGTATGTACTTCTTTGTTGGTGAGCACCTGGGCATTCGTCTTAAACATAGAGTGCTGTGGCTACCCTTGGGACTATATAGTATATATATAGATATAGATATAGATATATAGAAATATATAAAAAGAAAAACTGAACTATCACATGGTCCTAAGTATTCAGACCCTTTGCTCAGTATTTAGTAGAAGCACCCTTTTGATCTAATACAGCCATAAGTCTTTTTGGGAAAGATGCAACAAGTTTTTCACACGTGGATTTGGGGATCCTCTGCCATTCCTCCTTGCAGATCCTCTCCAGTTCTGTCAGGTTGGATGCTAAACGTTGGTGGACAGCCATTTTTAGGTCTATCTGGAGATGCTCAATTGGGTTTAAGTCAGGGCTCTGGCTGGGCCATTCAAGAACAGTCATGGAAGTGTTGTGAAGCCACTCCTTTGTTATTTTAGCTGTGTGCTTAGGGTCATTGTCTTGTTGGAAGGTAAACCTTCGGCCCAGTCTGAGGTCCTGAGCACTCTGGAGAAGGTTTTCGTCCAGGATATCCCTGTACTTGGCCACATTCATCTTTCCCTCGATTGCAACCAGTCGTCCTGTCCCTGCAGCTGAAAAACACCCCCACAGCATGATGCTGCCACCACCATGCTTCACTGTTGGGACTGTATTGGACAGGTGATGAGCAGTGCCTGGTTTTCTTCACACATACAGCTTAAATTAAAGCCAAAAAGTCCTATTTTGGTCTCATCAGACCAGAGAATCTTATTTCTCACCATCTTGGAGTCCTTCAGGTGTTTTTTAGCAAACTCCATGCGGGCTTTCATGTGTCTTGCACTGAGGAGAGGCTTCCGTCGGCCACTCTGCCATAAAGCCCCGACTGGTGGAGGGCTGCAGTGATGGTTGACTTTCTACAACTTTCTCCCATCTCCCGACTGCATCTCTGGAGCTTAGCCACAGTGATCTTTGGGTTCTTCTTTACCTCTCTCACCAAGGCTCTTCTCCCCTGATAGCTCAGTATGGCCGGACGGCCAGCTCTAGGAAGGGTTCTGGTCATCCCAAACGTCTTCCATTTAAAGATTATGGAGGCCACTGTGTTCTTAGGAACCTTAAGTGCAGCAGAAATGTTTTCGTAACCTTGGCCAGATCTGTGCCTTGCCACAATTCTGTCTGAGCTCTTCAGGCAGTTCCTTTGACCTCATGATTCTCATTTGCTCTGACATGCACTGTGAGCTGTAAGGTCTTATATAGACAGGTGTGTGGCTTTCCTAATCAAGTCCAATCAGTATAATCAAACACAGCTGGACTCAAATGAAGGTGTAGAACCATCTCAAGGATAATCAGAAGAAATGGACAGCACCTGAGTTAAATATATGAGTGTCACAGCAAAGGGTCTGAATACTTAGGAGCATGTGATATTTCAGTTTTTCTTTTTTAATAAATCTGCAAAAATGTCAACAATTCTGTGTTTTTCTGTCAATATGGGGTGCTGTGTGTACATTAATGAGGAAAAAAAATGAACTTAAATGATTTTAGCAAATGGCTGCAATATAACAGAGTGAAAAATGTAAGGGGGTCTGAATACTTTCCGTCCCCACTGTGTATGTGTATATATATATATATATATATATATTTATATTTAGATAGATAGATAGATAGATAGATAGATAGATAGATAGATAGATAGATAGATAGATAGATAGATAGATAGATAGATAGATAGATAGATAGATATAGATATATATATATATATAGATAGATAGATATATTTATATCTATCTATCTATATATATATATATATAAAAAGTCATTTTTTTCCCCATAGTTCCACTATAAAGAAAAGCTGTGCTTTACCCTTTTAAGGCATAGCTTAGCAAATCTTCACTTTCTGAGTTTATGTCCACTTTAACCCAATGTGCATACTGTACCTTTAGTAATTTGATCATGTTTTGGTTTTGATCATAAAATTCATAGTTTGACAACAAACAGTTTTGATGTTGAAAAGTAAATCATAATTAACATTGGTTGGCTATTTACCACTTACATAAAATATATATATTCTATGAATACAAGCTGTATTTGGCATAATCTATATAATGGAAAATAACAATGTAAAATCTTTGTTGTTGTTGTTATTATAGGATTTACTAGTGTTTTTCATTAGAACGAGACTCTAAAATCATTGAATCCATGTGGAGGTATAAGCCGAGGGTGGTATGTTTTGGTAGTAGAGCTTTTTCATTTATTGTTTGTCCCAGGGGGGAGAGACTTTTATTAGCATTGAGCAGCAATAAGACAGCCGCCAAGGATTCTGGGAAATTTTAATAAAGGAGACAAGGCTGTGAAATGTAATCAAATGTCTGATCAGATTACCTGATGCCTCAGAGTCACAGATCTCATAAAAATTGCAGGGACGTCACTTACTCAAACACCCAACAAGGAAGTGAGGCCTGGATCTCTCAATAGAATTGCCCACTTCAAAGACAGCGATGTTCCCTTAGGAGAATCTGGGGTCTTCATGGCTTCACTGAAACATTTCACAGCTCAGAGGAGAGAAGAGAGAAACGAGGAGATGGAAAAAGATGATACCAGAGGAGAGGATGGGAGAGGAAAATAGGGTAGGGGGAAAGGAAAGAGAGGAGAGGAAAATGGAAAGTAAAACAGTTGTATCTAATAAATATATGTCATATGCCACTGCAACTTTTTTTTTTTTTAATTCTTCATTTTAATACCAAAAACCAATACAGGATTGAGGCAGCTCAGTGAGCCACTACGACTTTTTTTATTCCTTTCCTTTCCTCAATCCTTAATTTATTTTTCATTTCTTTTTTTGTTTACAAACTTTTTTTATTTGGTACAAAAAAATAGTACAAAAAGCTTATTGACATATGCCATAAAATGTACAAAGTAATTTCTACAAAAAGGAATAACAATATATATTAAGCGGTTCTTGAATAGAGTATAAATTTATATATAAATATAGCAATTCCTATTATACATTAAACTGTATATTCATATAATACTCTTCAGTGTACTTCAGTATATAGTAGAATTATTCAGGGTTAAAGAAGAGATTAGCATGGTTAAACCATGGGTCCCATTTCTTTGTGTAGAATTGGTTAGTGTTTTGTATTGTGTGGAATATTTTTTCCATTAAATTAATATTGTTAATTCTGGTTTTCAAATGTGAAAGAGGAATTGTGGGGGATTTCCAATGGTATGCTATCAACCAGTGTACAGCAACACATATTGTGTGGATCAATCTCATATTATGTATGGAAAGACCGATGATAGGGGAAAATAGGAGACAGTTATATATAGTGAGGTTTATGTTGTTATTTGAGATTTTGGAGGCAAATTTTTCCAGTTGTTTCCATATCTGAGTAACTCTATCACAATCCCAGAAGATATGAGAAAAGGATCCTGCTGAATTGCAACCTCTGAAACATGTATGAGGGGTGTCAGGGAAAATAGCATGAATTTTAACTGGGGTATAATACCACCTTGTGAAAAGTTTGATTGCAGTTTCTTTGATCGTGATTGATCTGGTGCATTTGTGTAAGTTAGAGATACATTTGTCCCAGTTTTCCATTGTAAATGAGACATCACATTCTTGTTCCCACTTGAGCATATAGGGAAGTTTGGATTGTAATTTATTTTTCATTTCTTCTCACTTTCTCTCTTTTTCTTTCCTTCCTTCATCCTTTCCTTCCTTCATTATTTCCCTTCTCATTTTCGCTCTTTTTCTTACCTTCCTGCAGCCTTCATCCTTTATTTCCTTCATTATTTCCCTTTGTCTCATTTCCTTTCTTTTTCTTTCCTTCCTGCATCCTTCATCCTTTACTTCCTTCATCATTTCCCTTTGTCTCATTTCCTCTTTTTCTTTCCTTCCTGCATCCTTCATCCTTTACGTCCTTTATTTTCCTTCGTCTCATTTCATCTCTATTTCTTTCCTTCCTTAACCTTCATCCTTTACTTCCTTCATCATTTCCCTTCCTCTCATTTCCTCTATGTTTCTTTCCTTCCTCCACTCTCCTCATTTACTCCCTTTATCATTTTCTTTTGTCTTATTTCCTCCATATACTGTCCTTAGTGCATCCTATATCCCTGCCTTTCCTTCCCTAATCAGTTTGGCTCTAGAGCAATTTTTCTTAAATTTTTGCACACATTATATATTTTCTGAAAGCAGAGGCCCTGTAGAAAAAAAAAGATGATAGTTACAAATGTGTATGTCACATGACATTTGCACAACTGTTTATTAAAGGCAAATTTTCAGGAAAAAATATAATAAAATTATTTTTAGTGCAAACACACACAATATAATACCCATGTTTTGATAAACTGGAAAAGATGAGGTTGCATTGAGCAAATACAGTAGGTAGCTAACATGCCAATTATCTTAAAATTGTGTGCACCCGTGATATTGCAAAAAAAAGTAAGGTACCCAAAAATCTCCATAGGTGACACATTACGAATGTAGTGACGTACTATTATTATTTTATTATTATTATTATACAGGATTTTTATAGCGCAAAGAGTTTACGCAGCACTTTACAATATAAAAAAAGGAGACAATACAGTTATAATACAAAAAAATACAAGAGGATTAAGAGGGCCCTGCTCAAAAGAGCTTACAATCTAATAGGGTGGGGCAGGTGGTACAAAAGGTTGTAACTGTGGGGAATGAGCTGATGGAAGTGGTAGAAGATTAGTTGGAGACGTGATAGGCACTCCTGAAGAGATGAGTTTTCAGGGATCGCCTGAAGGTTGCCAGAGTAGGGGATAGCCGGACCGGTGGAGGTAGCGAGTTCCAGAGGATGGGAGAGGCTCTGGAGAAATCCTGGAGACGAGCATGGGAGAAGGAGATGAGAGAGCTTGAAAGCAGGAGGTCTTGAGAAGAGCAGAGAGGTCGATTTGGGTGATATTTGGAGACAAGATTAGTGATGTAGCTCATGGCAGAGTTGTGAATGGCTTTGTATGTTGTGGTTAGTATTTTGAATTTAATTCGCTGGGTGATTGGGAGCCAGTGTAGGGATTGGAGGAGAGGGTTGGCAGATACTGAGCGGTTATTAAGGTGGATAAGTCTGGCAGCAGCATTCATGATAGACTGAAGAGGGAATAGCCTATGGAGAGGCAGGCCAATGAGAAGGGAGTTGCAATAGTCAAGGCGAGAGATAACAAGGGAGTGAATGAGGAGCTTGGTGGTTTCATTTGTTAAAAAGGGGCAAATTTTAGAGATGTTACGGAGGTGAATTCTACAAACTTTTCACAACAATTGGACTTGGGGCTAAAATGACAAGTCAGAGTCTAGGATTACACCTAGTACCCAGGCATGAGGGGAGGGACTGATAGTTGCATTGTTGATTTTGATGGAAAAGTCATGGAGGGGGGCACGGGCGGGGGGGAATATTAATAGCTCAGTTTTAGAGAGATTTAGTTTAAGGAAGTGGTGCGACATTCATGCTTATATGTGAGTTAGTAAGTTAGTAATGCGAGAGGAGACTGAAGGAGTAAGGTGAGGAGTAGACAGATAAATTTGGGTGTCATCAGCGTATAAGTGGTATTGGAAGCCGTGGGCGGCTATCAAGTGATCAAGGGCGGAGGTGTAGATAGAGAAAAGAAGGGGTCCAAGAACAGCGCCTGGGGGACCCCCACAGAAAGGGGCAATGGAGAGGAGGAGACCGAGTTGTAGGTGACACTGAAGGAGTGCTGTGATAGACATGTTGCAGCTAATACATTTTATTATAATTTTTTTAAACCTTTTTTCTTTTATTTATTTATTTTTAGTTGATTGCTATCACAGGCCAAGGGAATGTAGTTTATTGAGAAGGAGCGGGTGGTCAGCAGTATCAAAGGCTGCAGAGAGGTCAAGTAGTAGGAGTATGGAGTACTGGCTGTTGGTTTTAGCAGTTAGTAAATCGTTAGTGAGTTTTAGTAAGGCAGTTTCCGTGGAGTGATGCGAGCAAAAGGGGTCAAGAAAGTTATTTTCACTGAGGTAGGAGCTAAGACGGTTGTAGACTAATGCCCTGTACACACAATAGGATTTTCCGACAACAAATGTTGGATGTGAGCTTGTTGTCAGAAAGTCCGACCGTGTGTATGCTACATAGAACATTTGTTGTCGGAATTTCCGCCAACAAATGTTTGAGAGCAGGTTCTCAAATTTTCCGACAACAAAACTTGCGCTTTTCATTTCTTGCTTTTCATTTTGCACTTTTCAGTTTGTTTCTGAATGGCCGTTCGTCAACCAGCCTCGTTGCAGAACTGGAGGAGATAACATGTTATTTATTATTGGCCTTGGAGTTATTGCTTTGACATATTTTTTTTGGTTGAATAATGATTTGATTTGTTATATTTTCTATATTTTTGGATGCATAGAATGCACTTTTTGGTTAAGTTCTATTGGTAGATAGCATGTCTAATTTTATTTGTTTTCTTTTTTTAATGCACAATAAAATAATTGTGGAGAATAATACTTTGCTATGTGTTTTACTTCAAATGACAGTTTGGGAGTAGGCAGGTACATTTAAAAAATACAATGTAAAATTAACAAGGGACACCAACATAGTTGTATCTTTGATATAAAAAACTACGGGATAATGGTGTTGTGGTAACTTGACCAAAAAAACAAAAAAACATAATATTATTCTTGATATCACTAGAAAAAAAAAGCATTTTAAAATACGTTTGGCAGAACTCCATCAGTATCACCAGCAAAGCAGCTTCATTATTATTCTTTTAAAGAAGAAGAGAATATGCACAGCATTTCGACATTTCATAATTTGCCACGTCACGAATGTTAATTCTCCATTGCGAGCGATAGTTTACAAGACCGACCGCTTCTGGCTCATCCTTGCTTCTGAGCATGCGTGTTTGTACTTTGGACTTTTGGAAAATCCGACAACACACATTTGTCAGTGGAAAATTTGAAAACCTGCTAGCCAACATTTGTCCGCAGAAAGTCCGACAACAATTGTCCGATGGAGCATACACATAGTCGGATTTACCGACAACAGCCTGTCATCGAACATTTCCTGTCGGAAAGTCCGATCACGTGTACGCGGCTTTAAGCATTCTTCCACCGGTCAGTTTGGACCTCCTTCATTTTCTTTCCCCTCATTTCCTCAATTTTCTGTCCTTCCTTCATTATTTTCTTTCCTCTCTTTTTCTTTCCTTTCTGCATCTTTCATCCTTTCATTCCTTCATCATTTCCTTTCCTTTTGTTTCCTCCATTTTCCTTTCTTGTTCAATAGCATTTATTGAAAGTTTTCCATACAAAAGTCGGGTACATCCAGAAACAGTTATACATACAAATTCACAACACAAGTTATCACAAATACAATATTCACTAAAGTTAGAGACAGAATACATGCGCTGTTGAGCTATAACGCAACAGTGTCATATGAATTTTCGAGGAAACAAAGATAAATGGAGCTTTAACTTTTAGGTTAAATATTATTATTATTAGAGTCAGCATTATACCAAAAGATTGGCGTGTATATAATTGTTTATGGTGTGCTATATTATAGCAATAGTTCAAGATGGGACCTACAATGAGTATGTAGAAAATAGTTTAGGGAGGGCTCCAGGGAATAAGTGAGTGCACAAAACAAAGCATGAGCAGAAAAAAAAAAAAAAAACGTAGAAAAAGAAAGACAAGGACAGCAGAAAGAATCAGAGAAGGGAGAAAGAAAAAAGAATTGGTTAGAAAACAATAAAGCTGGGTAAGAGAGCAGGGTAAGGGCAATAGAGGGAGGGGCATTTAATTCCAAATCCTATGTGCAGTCTAGGTACTACACATGGCACGTGGGTTTAATGCCCTATGATCTTAAACAGAATAGGATATCCATGGGGACCAAGTTTCTAGGAATTTCTCATGGGCATCAGAAGAAAGGACAATTTGTTTTCATTGATCGTGGTTCCATGCAAATGGAGAATTGCTATAGAAAATGTAATACTGGGGACTTCCAAGACCAGGCTATAGTTTGCTTGGTGGCATCAAAGATAAAAATAATTTATTTTACCACTGATCGTGGGACATTTTGGGGAGAATTATTCAGTAAATCTTCTACTGGATCCTTACATCTGTGAGTTTTGGGACACATCTACCATACATGTAACATTGTCTCTTTCTGTCCACATGTACGAAAACATAAGCATGAATATTGGAGCATAATTTGGCAACTCTGGAGGGGGTAAAATAGCAGTGAAAGAGAACATTATATAACTAAAATATTGGATGAGCTTTTGGTTGTGGAAGCCTGTATCTCAGTCCAATCCCTCAGATTTACCAAATTCCTCTTCCCAACAGAGCATGCAATGTGTTTTAGGATAGGATTTATGCCACATACACATGCCAACAAAACCGTGGATTTTTGTTCGAAGGTTGTTTGCTCAAACTTGTCTTGCATACACACGGTCACACAAATATTGGCCAACAGTTACGAACGTGGGAACGAGGTGACGTACAAGACGTACGACGAGCTGAGAAAAAGGAAGTCCAATAGCCAGTGCGGCTCCTTCTGCTTGATTCCAAGCATGCGTGAACTTTTGTGCGACGGACTTGTTTACACATGATCATACTTTCCGACAATAAAGTTTTGTTGGCGGAAAATTTGAGAACCAGCTATCAAACATTTGTTGGCTGAAAGTCCGACAGCAAATGTTCGATGGAGCATACACACGGTCGGACCTTCCGACAACAAGCTCACATCCAACATTTCCTGTTGGAAAATCTGACCGCGTGTACGCGGCATTAGAGGAATGGATGGGGGCCTGTATTAAAGAGCTAAGACCTGGAGGGAGGGGCAGACCAGCACTTACATTCAAAGGCTGTCAAAACAAGTAGAGTTGTAGTCCAAGTGAAGCAATTATATATATATATATATATATATATATATATATATATATATATATATATATATATATATATATATATATATATGTATATATATATATATATATATATATATAAATAAAGCTCACAATTAGGACCTTAATGAATTTCTTGGCAATATTTAAAGCAGAGTGCATATCCTTGGATCCCTATGAAGCCACCAGCAAAATATAACTGGAGATTCTAATCCTGTGGGAAATAAAAGTTCCTTTCTTTTTTCCCCTTTTCTTTTCCCTTTTACTTTTCTTTTCCTTATCTTTCCTATTCCTGGTGGACATAAAAGATCTCTTTCCATTTCCCTTTCCTCCTTCAAAATTTCCATTCTTTCCCCTTTCTTTTCCTTTCCTTTATTCCTTCATTATTTCCTTTATTTTAATTTCCTTCTTCCTTTATCCTTTACTTTCCTCCATGATTTTTGCTTCCTTCATTCTCTCCTTTCCTTTGGCTTTTCCTTTCCCTCTCTCTCTTTCTTTTCTCTTCTTCATTCTTCTCTATTTTTATGTGGCTTGCGTAGAATCACATATACGGAAAATCCACACATAGTAAATATATTGCTGTCAGATTCCTGTTAGTGTTTAATCCAGCAATAATGTCATTGTGCTCTCCTGTTGATACAGGGTTACACCATAGAGATTTATTATGTGCAGGCTCCGGTAATCCAGACGTTATTACATCGCCTTAACTGGATTCCAGCAATATTAAAAAGAGAGGCTGTTCAGGCGCTTGTGACACCATAGCCAGTACAGAGGCCTTATGGCATAATGTAGGCTGACATGGTGTTTATTAGCTGGGAGCTGCCTGTGTTGTCTAATTATAGCTTGGGAAGGCAGCTATGCATTGTAGACATCTGAGAAGAAGCCTTTTCATCTGTTAACCATTTGTCCGCCACAACAGTCAGTCAGACTAGTGTTGACACAGTCACTTTTTCCACCCATAATGCATTTGTAAAATCCAAATACAGTCTTGGGTAACAAAGAAAAAACTAATAATGGTATTCCTACCTAAACACAAAATATACTGTTTTCAACCAGATAACTCATGTCTGGTGGTAGACCTTCATTGAGATGAGAGGATCAAAGGAAGCAGATTGAGCAGAATTAGCAAATACGGCTGCCATATATATATATACAATGGGGACGGAAAGTATTCAGACCCCCTTAAATTTTTCACTCTTTGTTATATTGCAGCCATTTGATAAAATCATTTAAGTTCATTTTTTTCCTCATTAGTGTACACACAGCACCCCATATTGACAGAAAAACACAGAATTGTTGACATTTTTGCAGATTTATTAAAAAAGAAAAACTGAAATATCACATGGTCCTAAGTATTCAGACCCTTTGCTCAGTATTTAGTAGAAGAACCCTTTTGATCTAATACAGCCATGAGTCTTTTTGGGAAAGATGCAACAAGTTTTTCACACCTGGATTTGGGGATGCTCTGCCATTCCTCCTTGCAGATCCTCTCCAGTTCTGTCAGGTTGGATGGTAAACGTTGGTGGACAGCCATTTTTAGGTCTCTCTAGAGATGCTCAATTAGGTTTAAGTCAGGGCTCTGGCTGGGCCACTCAAGAACAGTCCTGGAGTTGTTGTGAAGCCACTCCTTCGTTATTTTAGCTGTGTGCTTAGGGTCATTGTCGTGTTGGAAGGTAAACCTTCGGCCCAGTCTAAAGTCCTGAGAACTCTGGAGAAGGTTTTCGTCCAGGATGTCCCTGTACTTGGCCGCATTCATCTTTCCCTTGATTGCAACCAGTCGTCCTGTCCCTGCAGCTGAAAAACACCCCCACAGCATGATGCTGCCACCACCATGCTTCACTGTTGGGACTGTATTGGACAGGTGATGAGCAGTGCCTGGTTTTCTCCACACATACCGCTTAGAATTAAGGCCAAAAAGTTCTATCTTGGTCTCATCAGACCAAAGAATCTTATTTCTCACCATCTTGGAGTCCTTCAGGTGTTTTTTAGCAAACTCCATGCAGGCTTTTATGTGTCTTGCACTGAGGAGAGGCTTCCGTCTGGCCATTCTGCCATAAAGCCCCGACTGGTGAAGGGCTGCAGTGATGGTTCACTTACTACAACTTTCGCTCATCTCCTGACTGCATCTCTGGAGCTCAGCCACAGTAATCTTTGGGTTCTTCTTTACCTCTCTCACCAAAGCTCTTCTCCCCCGATAGCTCAGTTTGCCGGACGGCCAGCTCTAGGAAGGGTTCCGGTCATCCCAAACGTCTTCCATTTAAGGATTATGGAGGTCACTGTGCTCTTTGTCAGCTGCACATTCATTCACCATTCCACCACATCCCAAAGGTGCTCTATTGGATGAGATCTGGTGACTGTGGAGACCATTGGAGTACAGTGATCTAATTGTCACGATCAAGAAACCAGTGGTGAGAGGATTTTAGCTTTGTGACATGGTGCATTATCCTGCTGGAAGGAGTCATCAGAAGATGGGGACACTATGGTCATAAAGGGATGGACATGGTCAGCAACAATATTTAGGTAGGCCGTGGTGTTTAAACGATGCTCAGTTGGTACTAAAGGGCCCAAAGTGTGCCAAGAAAATATCCCCCACCACATTACATCACCACCACCAGCCTGAACCGTTGATATAAGGCAGGATGGATCCATGCTTTCATGTTGTTTACACCAAATTCCGACCTACCATCTGAATGTTGCAGCTGAACTCGAGACTCATCAGACCAGGCAATGTTTTTGCAATCTTCTTTTGTCCAATTTTGGTGATCCTGTGTGAATTGTATCCTCAGTTTCCTGTTCTTAGCTAACAGGAGTAGTACCTGGTGTGGTCTTCTGCTGCTGTAACCCATCTGCTTCAAGGTTCGATGTGTTGTGCTTTCAGAGATGGTATTCTGCATACCTTGATTGTAACGAAAGGTTATTTGAGTTTCTGTTGCCTTTCTATCAACTTTGCCCATTCTCCTCTGACCTTTGAAATCAACAAGGCTTTTTCATCCACACAACTGCAGCTCACTGGATATTTTCTCTTTTTAGGACTCTTTTTTCTCTGTAAACCTTGGAGATGGTTGTGTGTGAAAATCTCAGTAGATCAGCAGTTTTTGAAATACTCAGACCTGTCTGTCTGGCACCAACAACCCTGCCACGTTCAAAGTCACTTAAATTCCCTTTCTTTCCCATTCTGATGCTCGATTTGAACTTCAGCAAGTTGTCTTCACCACGTCTAGATGCCTTAACGCATTAAGTTGCTGCCATGTGATTGGCTGATTAGCAATTTGTGTTATCAAGCAATTGAACAGATGCACCTAATAAAGTGGCCGGTGAGTGTGTATGTATGTGTGTGTGTATGTATATATGTATGTGTGTGTGTATATATATATATATATATATATGTGTGTGTGTGTGTGTGTGTGTGTGTGTATGTATATGTATATGTATATATATATATATATATATATATATATATATATATATATATATATATATATATATATATATATATATATATATTACCTGGGTAACACCATTTTTATTAAGGTGATGCATAGTGATTTTTTTATGGCCATGGTGAAAAAAAATTAGATTTAATATAATATTTTTTTTTTCTTTTTGGGCCACTTGAACATGAAATATTGCATAAAAATATTTTGTATCAGTATTTGTCTGCAAGTGGAGTCAGGAATAATAGAAAACAATCTTCTACTGGGAAGAAGTGATCTGATGACAATTGTCTGAAGCTGGCAATAAACCAGTAGAATTTCTTTTGTTTTTGGTGTGTCTATTTGATTTTTAATGGTTAGTAGAGTCAAATCGGGGTAGCTTTTGAGTGTAATGATCAGCAAATTTAAAAAAGCAGAATAAAAAAGTTTTTCCCAAATGAATACAATTTTTAATGTGAATAAGGATTTCGTTCTGGGGAAAAAAATTGTACATATTGTATTGGGACCTGTTTAATACATCTAGGATTCCATTCAAATAGCAGGTCTGGGTGAAATTTTAAAAGCCTTTAAATGAAATTAGTTGACTTAATTTTCTGACAAACAATTGCTGAGAATTTCCATACGATTGTTCGTACGAAAATCTAACCATGTATTGCCAGCTTAACAGGGCATATGCTTCAATAAAGTGTTACTAAACCCAGGAGCCTACATTCACTGTATCTGGTCTCCCACAGTACACAGAACATGGAATTGCAATTGTTTTAGAAAATATAAACTGCTAAATACATTTTTTTATCAGCAGTATATAGCAGTCTTGTGACTTCTTTCAGTGTCTGGTTAAAGTTTGTAGGAGGAGTGTTCATTCTTCCTTGATTGTCCTATGAGGCTGCAGGACCGCTGACCCTCTGTCTAGACAGCGCTGATTGGCCCTGTGCTGATCATATGCACTCTCCCAAAAAAAAAAAAAACCCTCTCTAGCAATACACACTAAACTGAGCATGTACATCTGGTCACCTAGCCTCTGTTCTATCAGGAGATGGTTTGGGGACTGTGGAAGAAGGGGAGGAACAAAGAAGGCAGGATCAAACGGCCTTTTTCACAATGTAGAGGATTATAACCCCTTAGGGTCCACAGTGAGTATAACAAGTATGCTTTACTGCATATACAGACTGATTTCACTGTTGTGGGTTTAATAACAATTTAAGAGGTCTATTCATAAAAACATTTTGTATAGCCATTCACCCAGGGAATGTGCACATACATTCGGTCTATGTAAATTGGGCAAAAATTGATGTTCTTTAGGGTATTTTCTCTTCTCAACAAATGTTCTTTCATTATGTGCAGTAGTAGATATTGCCTTATGGCCACTACATGGAGCTGAGAGCACTGAAAATACATATTTTGTAACTTCCTTGTAACGTCTTTTCTAACAGTGACTGCATCTGAGTGGATGCAGCTACTGTTCAGCCAAAAGTTTTCTTCCTAGCTCCCTGGGCTTTTAGATTGAAAGAAGTTAGGTTTTAGGATGTCGAAAGGGCCACCCATGGCTCGAATTTCAGCCAATTCATCAGGAACTGGTTACAATTTGCTTGCTTTGCGCATGGAAAATTTAACCTCATCCCGCCTGTCATACAGTAAAATTACACCAGGCAAAATCTCCTCTCATTCTGGGACATCATCATATGACTTTGCCCCAGTGTCAACGCTCTCTTGCGCACCCATGGGGGCGTGCAGCACATCGATTGTGGGCGCGCTGTGTTTCTAGGACACGGCACGCCCCCGATCTCGGTAAAGAGCCGATGACGCATGTGTTTGACTGTGCCCTGATTATCAGTGCAGCCACAGCAGTGTTGAGGAGTGATGCCAGTCTGTGCCCATCAGTGACACCAATCAGTGTCCATCAGTGTTGCATATTAGTGCCTCCTCATCAGTGCCACCTAATCAGTGCCCTGCAGTGCCACCTCATCAGTGCCCATCAGTGACGCCTATCAGTGCCCATCAGTGACGGCTCATCAGTGCACATCAGTGAAAGAAAAAAATGATTTATTTACTAAATATTCTGACAGAAGCTAAGAAAAACTTTATTTTTTTACATTTTCGGTCCTTTTTCATTTTTTTACCAAAAAAGAAAAAACCTAGTGGTGATTAAATACCACTAAAAGAAAGCTCCATTTGTGTAAAAAAATGATAAAAAGTTAATTTGGGTACAGTGTTGCATGACCGCACAATTGTCATTCAAAGTGTGACAGGCATTGAAGTGGTTAAAAAAGCTCTTTCTGGTGACCTAAAGGTCAGATTAGGTAACAAATTGTCAGCCTGAGGCTGGGTTCACACTTTTAATTCACCGCATTGCTGTGCAGATCACCTGTGATGTCTGTGCAATGTGAATTCAGCCATACAAGCTGTATGGCTGAAATTGCATCACATTCACACCAAAATGGTGCAGGACTCTTTTTTTGGTCTGCACTGGAATCAGATCACATAGGTGTTTATACCTATGCGATTCGATTCCTGCACCATTTGACAGTTTACACTGCGATCTGCGGACCAATCTGGGGGTGTCATTAACTTTACACTGACACCCCCAGCGGTTCTCAGATGTCAGTGTGAACCAGTGTGCGATTCAGGTGCAATGCGGGAACCAGCACTGAATCGCAGGGTTTCCCGCATCGCACCAGTGTGAACCACGACTAAGCCTAGGTTCACATTGCTGAGGGTTAGAAATTGCGGTATTTCAACCCGGCAATGCAGTCTGACTTTGGGTGGCGATTTGACAGACATCTGGGCGGGTTCCTACCCAGATGTCTATTGAAATCACACCCAAAGTCGCCAAAAGTAGTGCAGGAACTACTTTTGGGAACCAGTGCGGTGCTGCAAAGTCATTGCAATAGCTGCCGATATGGCATGCAATTTGACATGTCAAATCGCACGCCAAATCGGACCAATGTGAACCTAGGCTAAGTTAATGGAAAATGTAATACTTACCTTTCCGTCATTTTCCTTTCCTGGTACCTACCCATGGCAGCATACCAATGGTTGGTTGCTCTGCCCCCAACCAACCCACGGGATTACTTAGAATGCTATAAAAAGAGTTGGTCCCCCCAGGCATTCTTGTAACTAGTCTTCAGATCCTTAAGGATTATAGAAGGGAGAGTGTAGCCATGGGTAGGCACCAGGAAAGGAAAAGTAGGGAAAGGTAAGTATTAACTCGCTTACAGGGAGGTTTACTGCAATAAAGAAATTTGTTGAGATTACAGAACCGACAGTTACAAGGTCCTTTTCCCCAAATCACGGGAAGTAAGAACTGCTGGGTTTAAGCTACAGTGTATCATGAAGGTGCTAAAGGAGCAACTAGCCACCTGGCAAATTGTTTCAGGGGAGACCTGTGCTAAAGCTGCCTAAGAAGAGGCCATTCCTCGTGTTGAGTGAACATTGACCGCATCTGGGACTGGAAGACCACTAGCCCGGTACGTCTTCTTGATTTGCTTCACAATCCAGCTAGCCAAGGTTGTCTTGGATGCTGCCATTCCTTTTTTAACACCTTTAGGAATAACGAATAGACGTTGATCCTTGTGGAACTGCTATGTCATACTCTAAGTAGCGCCTTAGGGATCTAGCTACATCCAACTCGTGCAATTTTGAGGTGGTTGGATCCTCCTCG
The DNA here is from genome assembly GCF_042186555.1 of Aquarana catesbeiana. Lineage (NCBI taxonomy): Eukaryota > Metazoa > Chordata > Amphibia > Anura > Ranidae > Aquarana > Aquarana catesbeiana. Next base: position 635,423,520 of record NC_133326.1, read on the forward strand.
AAGGCTGGAAGAACCCATTCCTGGTTGAGATGGTAGACAGAAGGCACCTTGGGAACGAACTGGTGAATGGGCTCTAAAATCACCCTGTCTGGGGAAAAAAGGTAAAGTATGGCTCCTTCGCCCCTAGTGCTTGAATTTCCGCCGCTTTCAAGGTAATATCTTCCAGAGCGCATTCCTCCATGGGTGCAAAAGGAGGGTTTGTTAGAGTATTAAGCACAACGGTTAAATCCCACTTTGGGTATAGCGATTTCCTGGGAGGTCTCAATCTTAAGACTGCTCTTAAAAAAACCTCTATGAGAGGATTCAATGCCCACCGCGTGTCCGAGTTGATAAAGCTGACACTTGAACTTTTAGGGTGTTAAGTCCCAATCCTAGGTCTAATCCATTTTGTAAAATAAAAACAGTACATTCTGGACTCCTGGTTATAGTGTATTGAATTGGTTGACCTCTGCTAATTCCGTAAATTTTTTCCATATCCTGTAGTAGGTGGTATTGGTGGATGATTTCCTTGCATGTAATAATGTTTGGATAACATTATGAGAACACCCTAACTCGCCCAACCTTTTCCGCTCAACTTCCAGGCCCTCAAGTCTAGGATCTCCAGATGTGGATGGAAGAAACTGTCTTGATAAAGGAGGTTGTCCACGCATGGAAGGGGTAACGGCTTGCACAGAGCCAGCTTGACTAGGAACGTGAACCACGGCCTCTTTGGCCAGTATGGAATTATCGCCAGAATCGTGACCTTCTCTACCATTAGGCCCTGGAGAAACCTTAGTATCATAGGGATCGGAGGAAATGCATATCCCATCTGAAATTCCTAAGGTTGGACTAGGGCATCTACTCCTGCTGACCTCGGGGATGGGAATCTCGTAAAAAAACAGAGGCGTCTTCGTGTTGTGTGGGGAGGCAAAAAGATCTAGCTGGGGGTGCCCCACTGCTAACATATCCAGTGAAAGATATCCAGATTCAGAGACCAATTGTTGTTGCCGCTGAATGTTCTCAAGAGGCGATTGGCCAATTGATTTTTGGGAGCTGGAATATAGGAAGCTCGCACATAGGCTACTGCCACCCTGTTGTCCATCTGCAGCAGTATGGACTTGCCTCTGAGAAGAGGGGCTAGATGTATTATTGCCATCCATGCTGCCCTCAGTTCCAAGATGTTCGATACCATGCCTTCTGTATTGAATTGCCATTTTCCTTGTACTAACTGATCTTTGTAGTGTGCCCCCCACCCTAACCGACTTGCGTCTGACGTAAGAGTGGTCCATGAGATGGGCCCAAGGAGGCAGTGATCCAGAAGGTTGGATGGTCTCGCCCACCACCAGAGGCTGGACTTCATCGTGAGAGTGATCAGTATCATCTGGTCTAGGTGCTTCTTCCTACACTGTGATAGGAAACCTAGTCTAAATTCCCAAAGATGCCACCTGGCCCATTTCACCATTGGTATGCATGACAAGAGGGATCCCAGGAGACTTAGACAGTCCGATGCTGGCATGGACCGGCTTGCCAACACCTTCTTTACCTTCTCCATTAATATAGGGATCTTTTCTGGTGGAAGTGACACTGCTCACTGAATAAAGCCCCAAGATATATCATTGTCTGAGTAGGCGTAAGTTGACTTTTTGAGTAATTGATCAGCCATCCGAATTGATCAATGTGTTTAGGACACAATGTGTTTAGTTGCACATGCGTTTCCAGAGTCTTCCTGGGCTGGGATAGGATCAGTATGTCATCCAAATAATGTATTTTCCCTTATCCCGGAGGGGAGCTAAAACTGCCACTAATACCTTAGTGAAGGTTCTGGGTGTCGTCGAGATTCCGAAAGGAAGACATTGAAACTGGAGATGAAGATTGCCTATTTTGAACCAAAGAAAAGGCTGGAAGTCTTGATAAACAGGTATGTGAAGGTACGCATCTTGGAGGTCTATGTAGACCATCCAATCCCCGGGTTGTACTGACAATATCACTGTGCTTAGGGACTCCTTCTTGAAGTGTTCCACACAAATGTATTTGTTTAGCCTCTTCAGAACCAACACAGGCCTCCATCCTCCCAACTTTTTGGGACTAAAAAGACTGCGGAATAGAATCTTGAGTGCTTCTCTGAATCCGGGACTAGTACTATTGCTTGCTGATGTAGTAGTATTTGCACATACTGAAACAGAATTTATTTTTTCTCTTTGGAGTTCGGCATCTTGGTGGACTGGAAGGAAAAACATGGAGGACGGCTGCAGAACTTCCAAAAATGGCCTCGAAGGACTGTGGAGGTGACCCACATAATTTTCCACCCAAACCTGAGCGAACGACCTGAGTAGGGCTCCCACTGTACCGGCTTGGGTGGTTAAGGAGTCAAAAAGGCTTCTGGTTCCTATTCACAGATGTTGAGGCCTTGGGCTGCCCCATTTTGGGAAAAGTGGCGTGAGAGCCCTTCCAGCCTCTTCTGTACTCCCTACCTGGGCGGTATGCCCTGGTATCCATTGTTCTTTGTTGAGTGACCGGCCGTGTTGCAAATCTTTTTCTCTTGTTTATATCCTGGAGAATTAGACCACTCTCCCCCCCTGTGACTCTATTAACTGCCGTATCCAATTTATCACCAAACAGAGCTTTCCCATCATATGGTATGCGACACCAGGTCTGTTTTGATGATGGGTCTGCTGACCATGGTTTTAGCCACAGTGCCCTCCTGGCCGTGATGGAATATAAAGAAAATACAGTGTAGTGCTAAAAGCAGTAGTGAACTGAAACTGTTATATGCTAAACCTATAACCAATGTGATAATCAAACAAAAATCCAATGTTCACTGTGATGAACTAGTTAAAGTAAGTTTTAAAGTTCAACAAATTTAAGTAATGCAATTTTTAAATAAATCTCTCCAGTTTTGACCTGCACCATATGGAGCTTTTTCCTTTTTCTCAATTTTCCCCCCGGTTTGGTTGAGCCTCTCTTTATACACTCTGACCTTCTGAGGGTCAGCCTATTGAGTAGAGGTTCGTTGTCACCATTGGGGAATCACAAGGATTCGGGAATCCTGCCTGGACTATCACTATTGAAGCCTGGTCGTATCCTGTTTTTTTAAGATCTGAGTCCATCCTACGATCAAGGTAATCTCTGAAGGAGACCGCGTCTTCCAACGGCAATGTTGTATTCCTGGCCAATCTCATGATCGGTGTGACCACACAGTTGAGCATCTGATTCTGCCAATGGATACAACTTGAGAAAACGGTTATAGTGGATGGGCTTACTGTGTACTTTCCGCCACTTATCCGCAACTACCTCCTTGATCTCTTCCATTAAAGGGAAGGCTGATAACATTTTCTTTAGGTGGGGAAAATATCTCTTAGCCTTGGATGGAGGTTCTGGGTCTTCTTCCCATTGAATTGCATCTTTGACTGCGACAACAAAAGGCTCGACTAATCCAAAATCAAACACTGAAGTGTTTTCTTCTGCTGTGTCCCTCTCGTCTTCAGAGTTAGCATCTGCTTCTGGTTGATGAATGGATGTCCCCATTGCTCTATCACTAGTGGATGGAGCTATATTATCCCGGGATAAGGCTAGCTCCCAAATTGAATCCTTTATCAGTTTTTTCATTGATTCCATGGACTCCTGTTTGTCCTTTTTTTTTGTCTTCTGTGACTTCTAGGAGGCACTGGCCACACACTAATTTCTCTGGGAGGGCTTCCTTTACACAAACCCAACATGATTTATTTCCTGGATGCCTGGACTTGCGGTGGGGATCATGTCTACCTTAGGTATGATGAGGTGACCTCTGAGAACTGAGGGAGGCATGAGCGGAGGATGAGTGTGAGTGTCCCGAGCTTCCATGGCCTCTTTATCTCCTATCAGGAGAATTTCTGTGGGAAGATCTGCGGGATGATCCATGGTGTGAGCTTCAGTGAAATGCTCTTTTTTTGAAGAAAAGGAAACTTACCTGCCTGTTGCAGCCCCTTACCTAGTGGTATGTTGAGGATCTTTTTGATGCGGCATCGGGCTACTGGAGGCAGCTAAAAATATAAGACAATCTAATTAACATTGAGGGGGAAAGGAGAAAACAAAAAAGATTATTTTTTTTCTTTTTCTTATAATATATATATATATATATATATATATATATATATATATATAGTGGGGCAAAAAAGTATTTAGTCAGTCACCAATTGTGCAAGTTCTCGCACTTAAAAAGATGAGAGAGGCCTGTAATTGTCATCATAGGTATACCTCAACTATGAGAGACAAAATGTGGAAACAAATCCAGACAATCACATTGTCTGATTTTTGAAAGAATTTATTTGCAAATTATAGTGGAAAATAAGTATTTGGTAACCTACAAACAAGCAAGATTTCTGGCTCTCACAGACCTGTATCTTCTTCTTTAAGAGGCTCCTCTGTCCTCCACTCATTACCTGTATTAATGGCACCTGCTTGAACTTATTATCAGTATAAAAGACACCTGTCCACAACATCAAACAGTCACACTCCAAACTCCACTATGGTGAAGACCAAAGAGCTGTCGAAGGACACCAAAAACAAAATTGTAGACCTGCACCAGGCTGGGAAGACTGAATCTGAAATAGGCAAGCAGCTTGGTGTGAAGAAATCAAGTGTGGGAGCAATAATTAGAAAATGGAAGACATACAAGACCACTGATAATCTACCTCGATCTGGGGCTCCACACAGGATCTCACCCCGTGGGGTCAAAATGATCACAAGAATGGTGAGCAAAAATCCCAGAACCACACGGGGGGACCTAGTGAATGACCTGCAGGCTACCATCAGTAACACACTACGCCGCCAGGGACTCAGATCCTGCAGTGCCAGACGTGTCCTCCTGCTTAAGCCAGTAGATGTCCGAGCCCATCTGAGGTTTGCTAGAGAGCATTTGGATGATCCAGAAGAGGATTGGGAGAATGTCATATGGTCAGATGAAACCAAAGTAGAACTGTTTGGTAGAAACACAACTCGTCGGGGGGCAGGAGGCGGAGCCTAGCGGAGCAGACATGCATTGTTAGAGCTCCACACCGCTGAGGAGAGAAGAGAAGGACAAAGCGGAGCCTGCAGGCTCAAAAGGTATCCATTTGAACCTTTTTGCCCCAGGGAACAAACTGTGAAAGTTTGGGCAGGAAATATGGTACTGGAAGGAAACTGTGGCAGAAATAAAAATCACCTCACAAAGAGCTCACAGGCACTCACTGCAGCTGAAGCAGCTCCAGTCACCTCACAAGATACAGCATCAGGGCGCTCTCACAGACAGAAAATGTCACAGCAAGACTCTCCATTTGAGTCAGATACAGAACAAATCCTCTCACAAACTTCTCCACAAGCCTCCTCAGTATCCCCAGTAATATTATTACAATTTGAAAAGATGCTTCATAAGGCTTTAAAACAAACCTCAGACCAAATAACAAAAAGCCTAACCAAAGAAATAAGAGAGCTGGGAAACCGCACCGCAGCCTTAGAAATAAAAATGGATGAAATTGAAATTACAACCCAAGAAAATATAACAGAATTGGAACAATTAAAAAAAGAGAATTTAATACTTCAAACTAAGCTTGAAGATTACGAAAATAGAGCCAGACGTTCAAACTTGCGCATAAGGGGAATACCTGAATCTGTGACAGACCTGCAATCTACTATTACTGCTCTATTACAAGAACTAAAGCCAGATATCCTTATTGAACGTTTAGAACTGGACAGAGTACACAGAGCCCTCACAGCCAAAAAGAAAGATGGACCCCCACGTGATATAATCACAAAATTTCATTATTACAGAACGAA